>NW_019723927.1:210633-288583 GCF_002891405.2 Cryptotermes secundus | reverse complement strand
GAATAGAGCATTATCTTCTAGGAATTTAAAAATTTTCTGAGCTTCCCCACCGGAGATATGAGATGTTAAAAATGGCCGATTTGGGGCCCAGAGCAAAGTTTGGAAGCTCCTGGAAAATTTTGGAAACTAGGTACGGGATTCAAAACTAAGTGATTATATTCCCCATATAGGTAACAACAAATGGTAGAAATCACAGATCTGATACTTTCCCCCTCCCATTCGTTCTTGAAGGTCAAAAATAGCTTTTTCCCAAAATCGATAGGTAAGTTTCAAGTTTAATTACACCTACAGAAAGTGAGCTGAGTAAAAACTTGTAATAATATGATTTGTAGTCCATATCATGAGGAACAAATAGCGTTTTTATTGGAGTCTGTAGCTTCAATAGTTATCGAGATATGGAAGATAACGCAAACCTCCATTTCAGCCGAAAACGCGTTTTTTCGCATTATAAAAACGCCTGTACCGAGAGAACTGAGCGGATTAGAATTTTTTTAAAAATTTTTTTGTAGTATGAAAATATGTATAAATAAGTGTACAAAATATAATTTTTTTTAAAAATGGTGAGCGACCTTTCTGGATGATTTCACATGGAATGACCCTGGTGTGACCATAGGAGGTGGATTGGACTCTGGGTAGTAGCCAGTGACAGGCTTTGGTAGTAGCATTGTTGGACCAATTTTTGTTTGTTCGGAAAATAAGGAAAATGGAAGGCGGATTCGGTTAGCTTAGGACTGTGGCTAGTTCATGGCATTTCTTTTAGGGATGTTAAACTTTCGAATTCTACTACTGCGAACGTATCTTTTGCTTAATGATTTCATCTGCTAACAAGGAACTGCCTTTGATACAAATCAGTGAACCAGTTGCCCTCCCGTGTTACAGAATTGTACGATTTCTAGCAAGGCAGTGTTCTGGAGACGTCTGTGGTGCCTTTTATAAATAGCCCGTTTGCCAAGCAACGTGTGAGCTTCAGGCATGAAATCTATTTTTCTCAGTGTGGAGCGATTGACCTCTGTTTTCCATTCCTTACGCTTTGTAATGGAAATTGGTAGAATGATACCCATGGTGTTCACTATGACGAAGTAGAAATTAAAATGGAATGTGGAGAAGGAAGTTCTAGAGTCTAGTTCTTTGTTACAGTGCTTTATCATTCTCCTTATTAAGTAGGATATGTTTCTGGCATAACGCAGCCCCCACTGCAAGTGGGCTACTTCTCTTCAGTCGCATCTCAGCGTCCACAGTTAAAAAAAAAAAAGTCGAACTGTACGTTGCATAGTAACGCCGATCTTTTGTTTCAGGTAAGCACACCGCATCGCGTGTAATTTCAGCTTCAGGAAGGATTCAGTCCCATCATATCAAGTAAGCCACTGCACCGGTTTATTTCTTGTTCTAAGATCTTTTTTTTATTGCCAGTCCCTTGTACTGCGGCCACTTCTGGCCTATTGTACCAGCCCCAGATGATAGGTGAGGGTGATTGTGGATCAATTGGTGGAATGAAGATTGGCAGGAGAAACCGAAGTACTCGGAGAAAACCCGCCCCAGCGACACTTTGTCCACCACAAATCCCACTAGACTCGGGCCGCCGCGGTAGGAAGCCAGCGACAAACCTCTTGAGCTATGGCGCGGCCAAGGACAGGATTAAGTTGTATCATAATGAAGACGTGGCTAAGCCAGATCCCAGTAACACTTTTCATGAACGCCGAGATGAACTTTTGGGTGTCATATTAGCGACGATTTCTTCCTACTGAAGGAAGATCGTCACCATGGTTTCGATTATTTTAGCGTAGCGTGGTCTACTCCAGGAGATGCAAACGTTCCCACTTGTAAACAGGCCTATTGTTACGACGAAGTCTTTCTGACGCTGGATAAGACGATTGACGAGGTGTTCTACACTTCAGGTTTTTGCTCGTCACGGTCGAGACGTCAAAACGTCTGCTTCATGTTTCGGTTTGGTTAACCAAGAACCTGTTATGACACCTGATACAGGATGTTCCGTCTTCAGGAAATACTCTGTTGCCATGGAACCTGCAGGTTCATCACCAGCGTTACATCTTGCCATTACACTTAGCCCTAAGTCAGTTTCGTCAAAATAACACGTTTTGGGGCGCATACCTAGCCTTGCTGGGCCCATTTTAAACCCGTTACTTCCTAATGAAACGCATGAAACAACAGAATAGCAACCAAAACTTAATACTGGGGAGTTCTTGAAAAATTTGTAGACACTTAAGTTTTGGTTAAAATCAGACAGAAATAAAGGACCCTGTAAATGAACGCTTTGCTGTCTCGTCACCAAAATGCAGGGCAAAATCATGATATAAAGATAGGAAACAGATGTTTTGAAAATGTGGCACAGTTCAGATATTTGGGAACAACGATAACAGATCGAAACCTGATTCAGGAGGAAATTAAGAGGAGATTGAACTCGGGTAATGCTTGCTACCATTCAGTCCAGAACTTTTTGTCTTCTCGTCTGCTGTCCAAAAGCATAAAAATTAGAATATAGAAGACTATAATTTTGCCTGTGGTTCTGTATGGGTCTCTCACATTAAGGGAGGAACATAGACTTAGGGTGTTTGAGAACAGGGTGTTGAGAATAATTGGGCAGAAGAGAGATGAAGTGACAGGAGGTTGGAGAAAACTGCATAATGAGGAGATTCATAACTTGTACTCTTCTCCAAGTCTAATTAGAATGATCAAGTCAAGAAGGATGAGGTGGGCATGGCATGTAGCACGAATGGGGAAGACGAGGAATGCATATAGGATATTTGTGGGAAAGCCAGAAAGAAAGAGACCACTGGGAAGACGAAGGCGTAGGTGGGTGAACAATATTAAAATGGATCTTAGAGAGATAGGATGGGAGGGTATGGATTGGATGGGCTCAGGATAGGGACCAGTGGAGGGCTCTTGTGAACACGGTAATGAACCTTCAGGTTCTATAAAATGATGGGAAATTCTTGAGTAGCTGCAGAATTGGCGGCTCCTTCAGAAAGGCTCAGCTCCATGAGTATTTTTTTTTATTGCTAGTGGGGTGGGACTAAGTCCCTTGTACTGTGGCCACTTCTGGCCTATTGTACCAGCCCCAGATGATAGGTGAGGGTGATTGTGGAGCAATTGGTGGAATGAGAATTGGCAGGGGAAACCGAAGTACTCGGAGAAAACCTGCCCCAGCGCCACTTTGTCCGCCATGAATCCCTCTTGACCAGACCCGGGATCGAACCGGGCCGCCGCGATGGGAAGCAAGCGACTAACCGCTTGAGCTATTGCGCGGCCCTAGCTCCATGAGTAAGTAAGTAAGTAATAAATGAACGCTTACTCGAGTTTCTACACTATGTCGAGCATAACAAAAGTTGCAGGGAAGCCCCCATTTTCTGTGCCTTGCAGTTTTGCGTAAGCCTCATGGTTTTCGAGATAATTAAACACTGTTCCAATATACTTAACTTTCCGAAGCTCACTGTTCAATAGTCAACAATGACTTTCTGAACACTTCCGAATATTATCGATGTATCTTATTTTATGTCATAAATGAACGAAGCTTCCTCCCGTCGGCATTTACATATACATGTATATATGCAATTAAAGTAATATTTTACTTAAAAGCACAGGTTTAGATACTTTTTACTTTAGCTGAATAAATACATACTACTCGTATTTTAGCTTTTGCACTAAATATTTCGGCATGGATATTAGAAGATCATTTGTAATTTCTCACCGAGTGTGCCTGCTGCATGTACGTTACAGTGCTGTTTCTAATATATAGTTCAGCTTAATGGCCCTTCTTCTGCTCATGTCCCAGATAGCAATTTCTGAAGGGAATGTTTTTGTATAGTTCTTGTCTTTCTGAAACATACTCTGTCCCATATTTCTCAGCATCCTTGATCCAGGCAGCCAGCAGTACAAGACGAAGAGTTCGGCTAATGTAATTTCCAGCAATTTTCTGCCTTGTTTTTCTTGTGTAGACCGTGACCATAGATGGAACTGGGGGTTAATAGCTGGCATCTTACCGCGAGGGCCACAGTTCAACCCCAGTGTCATCCATGTGGGGTCAGGTGGTCACACTGACACTGCAATTTTTGCTCCGAGCATTTTGATTTTCCCCTACCAATTATAATTTTACAAATGCTGCTCATTCATATATTATCGGGAGCTGGTGTAGTAGGTATGTTTGAGGCCAGGGTACATGCTGTCCTTAGTTTTAGTTTTAGTTTTCTTGGGGTGGGGTACATCGGCCACTAACTGACCTGTTGTACCAGCCCCGGATGATAAATAAGTGTTGAGAAGTCGGTCGAATGAGAATTAGCAGGGGAAACTGTGCCAAATTGTCCACCACAAACTTCACATGACTTGACCTGGGATCGAATCCGGCCACTAACCGCCTGAGCTGCCCTGCTGTCCGTTTTGATGTCATATTACAGTCCCGTTCTGAACCATGCAAAATAGCTCAAGCGGTTACTCGCCGCTAAGGCCCGGGGTCCACTTGTGCGCTATTTTGTGTCGGATAGAGACGCACCGAGGCAGGTTTTCCATGCCAGCTCTCATTCCACCAATGCTTCATGCCCATCTGTCATCACGAGTTGGTATATTAGGCCCATTTGAAGCTGCAGTACCAATGGACTTCGTCTGACACCTCCTCTACAACTAAGAAAGTAGTTTATGCAGACCAATTTCTCATTTTCAGTCTTCATCTTCCCTCCTCTTTCTTCTCCTTCTTCTCTCCTTTACTTCCGCTGCTACTACTACTACTACTCATACTCACGCTACTTAATTCCCCATTGCCTCCACCTCTCCTCCTCTCTCTTATCGTGTTGAAATAATGCGAGTCGGTTTAGAATTACATTCTATTCGTCTAATGCAGCCGTGTCAAACATGCGGCCCCCATAGCCACAAACTGCGGCCCCTCAACTTTTAGAGCTAATTGATATTAAGATCAATATTAAAATTTTAGTAGAAATATTTTTTGTAAAGACAATTTTCCAGCAGACCAGAAGACAAGAAGTCTGACGCAGACATAAATTGGTAGGCTGCAGGAAATTCAATGTTTAGCTATTTCTAACATAATTTCTTGTGTAATCTCTCTTTTTACATATTGAAAAGTTGTTTGATACTTGTCAAAAATGGCATTCTCTTGCTTTTTAAAACTAAGATATGTGACTTTAGGTAATTATATTGAAATTATTCCTAAACAATAAATAGAATTAAATTTCCTTGTATCAAAATCTAATGTATATTCCTATTTTGAAGTGCGACCCTGGACTATTATTTATAGGGCTGAGGTGGCCCTCTGTACAAGTTGAGTTTGACATTCCTGGTCTAATGCATACCCTTGCGTATTATGTTTCCCTTTCGAAGTGTTCGTTTAGCATTTATGCCGTCAGATGCAATCTTCGTCTCATAGTTTTCGAGGATCATCGGTTCTTGATAACGGGTATCTTGCAGTGTAACTACAGACGTGGTCCGATCCGCCGTAATAGCCATAAATAGCGAAGTTGGCGTCATCGCCCTGTTTACGAGACTTATCAGTGCGGAAAAGTGTCATTGCTCCGGCTGGTCCACTGCGATCATCCCATTGCATTCTGACCAAATGCTGGATGCAGTGACCTCCGTTCGTCTTCTGTCACAAGGTAGAAAGAAGGTAGTCACCGTTCTTCCCAGCGCCGTCATCGCCAGACGCAGTCGTGCGCTATCCTGAGCTAGTCCTGCCCGGTTTAGGCAGCATCACTTCGCGGAAGGTAAAGCTATCCCCGTAACAGGCCGTGAAGGCACATAGGGTTGTGAGACGTCAAGGCTCCCACATTTTCTCTAGACAGCTCACGGATGGCGGTGAGATTGTCAGCCTTACGCACCGGCCGCTCTTTACGCCCAAGGAAGATTCATGGTACTCATTTCTGTTAGAGGCTGAGTCGACACCCCCAAGGCCATAGTGCAGCTGGAAGATTTAGGTAAATTGGAAAAAAAAATCCACCTCATCGGGACTCGAACCCGCGACCTTCCGTTTTTCTAGCATAGTGCCTCAACCAACTACGTTACCGCGTGCCCCCCACTTCGCGGAAGGTGCAGCAATGTTCAGGAGACATGAACATCGAATCTTGGTCTTGGATATTCTCTGACGAGTATTTCGTGGCTTTCCTAAATTTCGAGATAAACGCAGCGTTGTACCTAACTTCGGGCAGATCACGGCTGCTACTTTGTATGACTCATGTTCGTTTTCCTGTATCATTTGCCACTGTAAACTGTGCAGTTGAAACCTTGTCGTGAGAGTGACGTGTAAGAATAAGTACACATTCACATTCTTTTTATCTTAAGTGCCTGCATAATTTCGCCTTACTTCCTTACAGGGCATAAAATTAACACGTATTGTGACCGTAGCATCAATTAGCTTGCCCACATGTTTCGTTTGTTAACTTACTCAACCCATTTAAAAGATATTGGGCATTGATAGCTGTACACGGAAACTCCTGGCATGGAATCCGTGCTGGACGATAGCACTCCGGTATAGACCCTTACTTACTTCTCTTTTTTTTTGTTGCTGGTGGGGTGGGACTAAGTGCCTTGTATTGCTGCCACTTCTGGCCTATTGTACCAGCCCCAGATGATAGGTGAGGGTGATTGTGGAGCAATTAGTGGAATTAAGATTGGCAGGGGAGACCGAAGTACTCTGAGAAAACCTGCCCCAGCGCCACTTTGTCCACCACAAATCCCACTTGACCAGACCCGCGATCGAACCCGGGCCGCCGCGGTGAGAAGCTAGCGACTAACCTCTTGAGCTATGACGCGTACTTACTTATGGAGCTGAGCCCTTCTTGAGGAGAAGCCGACTCTGCAGCTACTCAATAATTCCCAGCATTTTATGGAACCCGAAGGTTCATTACCGTGTTCACAAGAGCCCTCCACTGGTCCCTATCCTGATCCAGATCAGTCCAATCCATACCATCCCATCTTAACTCTCTTAAGATCCATTTTAATATTGTCCACCCACCTACGCCTTGGTCTTCCCAGTTGTCTCTTTCCTTCTGGCTTTCCCACCAATATCCTATATGCATTCATCTTCTCTCCCATTCGTGCTACATGCCCTCCCACTTCATTATCCTTGACTTGATGATTCTGATTATACTTGGAGAAGAGTACAAGTTATGAAGCTCCTCATTGTACAGTTTTCTCCAACCTCCTGTCACTTCATCTCTCTTCGATCCAAATATTCTCCTCAACGCCCTGTTCTCAAACACTCTCAGTCTATGTTCCTGCCGTACCTTAGAATAAATTTAATTTATCTTATCACTTGTCCACAAAGTACTGCTTATGAGAAAAAACATGTTATAGTTTAACATATGAGTCGAATTATGATCGTAAACTCTTATTCTGGCAGTTTTTCTATATGCAGTGTTCTTATCGAAGTATAAAGACATATATTTCGTTTGACTGTATTCTGATAGGTCTGTCTGTAGTGTGATTATTTTCGCAGATTTGCATCTTTAGTAAATGAACATCATGGTCAGTGAGGTATGAAAAATAGTGAAAATGATTACGGAAATTATGTGCACTCTGTTTTCCAGTCTGATAACATTTTTGCACATACACCTACCCCTCGATCTCCCGTGAGAGGTTTCGAACCCAACTTTCTATGCATTTCCGTGTTGCGTGTCTGCCCATCATTTTGTTTTGATCACTGTAACAGCACTTCGTTCTGAAAGAATCTCGTTTGGATTCTTCCATTACTGTAAGCGATCACGTTTTATGCCCTAAAGCCGTAGAGGACTGTCAAGCGGTAAAGCTCTGGAATTGTATTCGCGTGGTGCTCGGTTCGAATCTGTGCCATGACACAGGCTATTGTGAGAGATTTTCTGTGGTTATCAGCATTCCCCCTTTCCAGCTCCAGGCAACTGCCGAGGCAGTAAAACCCGACCGCTTCCTTTCAAATCCTTTTCAGTTCGTTTTTCATGTATCATACCATTGGACGCTATGTGAGCGATACCGAAGTCATATTAATATAAACCATTAAGAACCGCTATATCCCTTACAGAGCAGTAGTAAACATTGTAGTTAAACGGACTGTATCTTAATTTATACTTTTCTGCATAGACTGTGTGAAAAGAAAGGTAAAGCTATCCCTGTAACAGGCTGTACAGGCTTACAGGGTTCTGAGACATCGAGGCTCCCACATTTTCTAGACAATCGGCTCACAGATGGCGATGAGGTTGTCAGCATTACGCGCTGGGCGCTCTTTACCCCCAGGAAGATTTCTGGTACTCATTTCTGTTAGAGGCTGCGTCAACCCATGACATTAGAGGGCCATAGATCAGGTGAAGAATCCAATGACATCGGAAATCAAACCCGCGACCTTCCGGCTTTAATATCTCAACCAATTATGCTACCACGTGCCCCCATACAGACTGTGTGCGGATGAACTGAATGGTAGCAGTAATATCGAGAATGTAATCAGCTCTTACCTTTTTCGTGATTGTAGTTTTCATTTCTTATTGCCTTTCATAAATATTTTATTAGAACTTTACGTATCTTGGAAGTATTTCTTGGCTGCGTATGAATATGTAATGATTTTGCCCTGCATTCTAATGATACTTGACCTATTAGTACTTGTCTGCGTTTATTTCTAGCCCAGCATGTGATAACCTTCAGTGTATCTGTCTCTAGCATTCATATATTCGCCCATTGAATTAACATCATCAACGTAGATTAAAAGCGGGTATGTTCTGTTCAGTTGCGGTCAGTCCTGTCGCTTTCTTGCACCTTCCGAATAACGCGTTATACGTATAACGACGTTGAGAGCAGTTTTGATAAAACGCGTTGTTTCAGACCATACTGAATGAAGAATTCATCAAACGATTACCCATGATTCATTCATCTGTAATCTATCAAGACGACAGGTAAACAGTCTCTTCCAAAACAGTTCCTCCACTTCATGCGATCTAGAGCTTTCTCCTTCAAATGAAAATATCCTCTTCTGTCCCCAAGGTCATCCAGCATCTTCTTACGTCTTCTTCCTCGTCTTCTACCCATGATAACCTTATAATATACATAATTTTCATTTCAGTAAATTTTAGCCGATGTAAGCTGTTTTGTAGACATACCAAATTCTCGAACGTCTGTCTCGAGTCATGGCGTTCCTCGGATCCATAAATAGCTGGCTGCTTTTCTGCTGTATTCACAGTTTTTCTGTAGTTGTGTGATGGATGAGTGCAGAGTAACGTAAATGTTTCGTCACAATTCATGCCAAAAGAACGTTGGATGAAATATTGTATGGAGTTTGTAACAGAGTTATTCCTTTAAAAAAATTAATGCAGTCAGTTTCATCGCTCACGTTACAAATACTGCATTAATACGTTGTGCGACAATTCTTGTTGAAAAAGGAATGAGTGGATATTAAATCTGTTGGCAATTGCTCATTAATCACATGTACGTTTAACAGCTGGCTGATGCATTTCTCAATTATTCAGAATATTGTGTAGAGCCTTTAACATGCTATTTCTAGGTTGATGTACCATTCACAAAATAACGTTAGAATGATCAAATCGAAGTTGAGATAGGCAGGGTATGTAGCATGTAGGGGATAGAAATTTGTGGAACGTTCGGTCGCATAAACCGAAAGGAATTCAAATATATAGGCTTAGTTTATGGGGAATAATAAAATAGATATAAAGTAGATGGGTTGGGAATGTGTGGACTAGATTTATCTGTCTCCTAAGATAGGGATTGACACTATCTATTGGGCCCAACTGAGTAGGTTTTACCTAAAGACGGTGACAGGATCCAGTATCCGAAACGCTGTGTTTTAAACAAATAAACAAGACGGTGTTTTTAGATAAAGACAGGACGATGGATGATGTCCAGAAATTAATGTGCAAATGTGCCATCGTCTCAAACTTTTAGATCTTATTTATCCTTAATCTTGCTTTTCAGATACTTTCCCTTTTTATCCCTAAACGTTTTATTAGTTTTACGTCTTAAATTGGTCATATTTCTTTTTTCCTTGGCACTACAGCCCCAGTGGGCCTAGGCCTACCTCCATGAAACTCTCCGTGCCACTTCGGTTTACTAGATCTTACACATACGGCAGGACTCCTTGGGCGAGTGATCAGCTCGTCGCAAGGCCTCTACCTGTAGACGAACACAGAAAAACGCACACAAACTAAACATCCATGCTTTGAGTGGGATTGGAACCCACGATCCCGGTTTCCAAGCGAGCGAAGACAGTACATGCCTTACACCGCTCGGCTACCGTGACCGGCTATTGGTCATATATATATTTTTTTCCCATTGGCGCTACAGCCCTCATTTGGGCCTAGGCCTACCTCCATGAAACTCTCCGTGCCACTTCGGTTTACTAGATCTTACACATACGGCAGGACTCCTTGGGCGAGTGATCAGCTCGTCGCAAGGCCTCTACCTGTAGACGAACACAGAAAAACGCACACAAACTAAACATCCATGCCCTGAGTGGGATTGGAACCCACGATCCCGGTTTCCAAGCGAGCAAGACAGTGCTTGCCTTAGACCGCTCGGCTACCATGACTGGCGATTGGTAATATTACCGTAATTAAATCTGCTTTGATTTTGCAACAGTTCCTGTTTTAACCAGCAAGTGCAAATAGTCGCAGTGCAGGGAGGTTATTTGAGATCCCACCGCAAATCGCTCTGCCCTTCAGGCGCAAGTTGTACACCTCAGATCGGTTCGTGCAGGATCTAACTCGTGGTGTGATCGACAGTGTCAGCCTATACACATTACAACTTCACTGTCACTCCATTAAATGTTCAACTGGAATGAAATGGGTTTATGAGTTGTGTGCCGACCCACCCATACATGTGTAGCCTCGTGTTGCTCTCGTGCTGTATTTGACTTATGCGATAAGGAGTCGTGACTCACTCGTGTTAGTTCCTATGTCGAAATCGAACGTGTGAGTTAACGAGTGTTCGTGTATACGATACATATGTGAAAAGTGGTTGTGTACGAAAAGAAAGAAAACATTCCGGCAAAAATTTCAAATAAGAGAGAATAACTCGTCTTACGGCATAAATACATCTAGACAAACGGAGCCATTATTGAGCAAAAAATAACCGAATCAGAACGCTGAAGAGAAGTTGAACGAATAGAATAAAATAGAATGTGATGGATAGCTTGAATATTCCCCTCGGAAATACCTTAATCGCCTTGCACAGGAGATCTGAATTTAAAGTTTCACGTTTTCTCTGCTTCTAGAAAGGATTTCATAGTGCTCGTCGTTTGTGAACCGCGTCCGAAGACGCGCGGAAAGAAATGACGCAAGGTTATTTATTGTCTCTTCTGCTGCTCTGGCTAAACGATTAGAGGCATGCACTCAGATTAGTGATGGATGAAGGTTGTTTGAACCGACCTAGCAATGCGGATCTGTCTCTTAAGTACTTCTGACCGCTTACTTAGCTTTGTTTGCCCAACCCTTTCATTGTTATGACGCTAATATGGCTCACATTTCCATTTAATCTCTTCATTAATTAAAAGTTAATCACGTGTTACACTTCGCCACGGCTATTAAAAGATATATTAAAGCATGAGGTTTTCAGTATTCACATATTACAGAGATTCAACAGCCAGTTGTATTAGGACATGTAGAACTTGGGACAATGCCCTTTTTTGCTTAGCGGTTGGGAGACCACATGTTTATCTGGACATATTTTGCATGAAACACTTTTCTCGTTTGATGAACATCTGTCCAGACAAACAGGCGTGAATTAGACGAGGTATGACAATAAAGTTCGCGAACTCGCCACCGTGCTTGCCAATCTTTGGATTGGTGACATAATCGGCTCCAGAGCCGGTACGGAAGCGGTTACGAATGGAAACATTTCTGCCCCCGCTGGTAATTGAATCCCCATTCTCCAGCCCGTAGTCTGATCACTGTACGTACTTGACTGAACACCAATGCTCGAATTAGCTTTATTCTTCACTACTCTCAAATCTTGAAATGCGAAGTAACTCCATTGCTTAAGCGCCATCAAGTTGAGATGTGAATGGGGGTACAGTCCGGGCGTAGTTACACGTACACTTCCGGTCTGTATAATTACTGACGGAAACAGGAAAAAGACGGCCATCTTCTGGGACGTTTTGCATTATATTATTGTTTACTACCGACCTTCTGGGGAAACATGTAGCCTGTATGTACAGCGTTTCAGTGAATCTCTTATTTTTCATACTCTGTACATTTGTGTTGAACCCGAGAATCCACGGGAATAAACTGACCGCTTTAAACCACAGCCATAATTACTGGTATGTTAATTTACTAATTCTTTTGACGTTTATATACGTATGGATACGTGTAAAGGGAAGTAGGTGTTGAGTTTCTCCCGCAACTTACGGTTGGTGCTTAAATGTTGAAACTTCTCATTCCTAGCTAATTGTGAGACATTGTCAGTTTTCCCAGCGGATGCGATCTCAAGTCCAAATTCCGATGTTGCGATTTAATTGCTCCCGGAATGTATTAGCACCGCTGGAAGAGACCCGGCTACGCTCTGTTTCCATCTGAACGGTGCCGGCTTGACCGATGCACTGATTGCTGTTTCGTCAGTGAACATGTTTTTTGAGGTCACCAGAGTGTGAAAATAGCCTTGGTGCATTTCTGGTTTACCAGGAGTTTGCATTACTGTACTACAGCTAACTGTATTTCCAATTCTGCGTGGCATTCAAAAACACCAGGGCTGATTATGCTTTTTCTGGATGCATAATAATAATAATAATAATAATTCAATTAATTTTTATTTACGTGCAAAAACTTAACAATAATAAACTTAATAATAATAATAATAATAATATGTTCTGAGAAGAGACATGGGACTAGGCGGGAGGATAATATTGAAATGAATCTTAAAGAAATAGGGCGGGAGAATGTGGACTCATTCATCTGGCTGTAGCAGCTCTTGTTACCACGGTATTGAACCTTCGGGTATCATAACGACAAGGAAATTTCTTGACATCCTGAGTGATTGTTAGCGTGTAAAGAAATGCTCTACTTCTTGGGGTTTGTTAATTAGTTGTGTGAATTAATTTCTCCCCCTTTTTTGTGGGCATGAAAGTTTATGTCGGGTTGTGAGAAACATGACTGATACTATTTCTCTCGTGCATTTCACTCAGCTACAGTTAAAAAAACCCACCGTAGCTGAGCGTCTAAGGCATACACTCTCTTCGCTCGCTCGGAAGCCGAGATTATGAGTTCGAATCCCACTCAGGACATGGATGTTTAATGTTTGTGTGTGTGTGTGCGTTTTTCTGTGTTTGTATATAGATAGAGGCCTTGCGACGAACTGACCACGAGCCCAAGGAGTCCTACCGAATGTCTAAGATCTAGTAAACCGAAGTGAAACGGAGAGTTTCATGGAGTAGGCCAGCGCCAAAGGAAAAGAAATCCGGTGTTCACGTAGTTTCTTTACATGATCGATTTCATGCATAATTGCAATGTGCAATTTACTTCCAGGTTATTGTATGCGAGCGGAAACATTACACGAAATAGATCCGCAAATCTGATCATTTATTAGCTTGGTCTATTCAGATGATAGTTTTCGTGAATTCTGTTTGACTGTATGTTATTAAGACATCGCCGTCAAATAAGTTTTGTTTCTGCACCAGACATGTATATACGTTCAGATTCTCACAATGGTGTCAAGATTGTAGTCTGTATGGATGTAATGCCGTGTAGCTTGGTAGAAGGAGGTAACAGGTTCCCTCAAATGATCGTATCCATCTAGCAAACTACACGGCGTCGCATCCCAGAAGACTAAATTTTTTATATATATGTACAGAGTGATGGGAGTTTAGGCAATGAGCCGACAACTGATCACCATAAAAAGTGCATTGTTCAGGAATCCCAAGTTGAGCCTCGGAAGGACAGATTGTATAGGAGACGGAATGGAAAATTAAGTAAGAAACGATGGATGGACGGTGTCCAGAGACACGTGAAGGAATTATTGAAGGTTAAGCACTGGAAAGCGCGGCCGCTGGACGGGAACGAATGGAGGCACATAATTGGGAAGGCCAAGGCCCGATTTGGACTGTAGCGCCATAGGAGGAGGAGGATGTACAGGGTGCCCGGATGAAAGGCATCCAAAAAAAAGAAAAATCATATCTCNTTCCCCCCCCCCCACACCCCACTTTACCAATCCTACTGGCTGGATTACTCGTTCTGCACTTGCTATAGGCCAGGTTCGCCATCAGGCAGGCTAAAATGGTAGAATGAGAGAACAACCTCCCCTCCTAGCAATTCTTATTCCCACCACCCTCGGGAATTGTTTGGTCGGTCCAGGTGTAGGTAATTGAAAGTAATGGCCACGTAGGTATGGGGTTAATGTAAACATGACGTTCAGGAGTGGAGATTGTAAAACGAGTCTCTTGGGCGATTTAACTCGGTCGAGTCCGTAGATGAAAGTGAGTCGTTGCAGTAAGTCGAGTGTTGTCGCGACCAGTGATGGTTAATGAGCGAGTGACTCGACTCACGTTCAGATAATGTAACGGAATGAGTGGTAGGCGAGAGATAATTACGAAACATGGAAGGTTGGCAGCGCGCCGCTGCAAGGACTGGGATTCAAGAGCAATCCATGGCAGAGGAGTCGGGGTACAAACAGAATTAGTTAGAAACCTAGACTGACAGACGACGCAAGTTTTTCTGGCGCATTCGCAATGAAAAGTAGCAGAAGAAGAAGAAGAAGAACCTAGGCCATTTGCCGTGTCTGTCTGTCTGTCTGTCTGTCTGTCCACGTGTAACAACTCCAGAACAGCTGAACAGAATGTCATGATATTTGCTGCTGAGTTTTAGTATATCTTTTGACACGTTCCAATTTTGATTAAAACCTGACAGAATTAACAGACACTTTATGCGAAAACCCACATGCGTTTCTACTCTTATCTCGAGCGTAACTCAGTAAATTTGGCAATGAATTGAGTTTCTGAATCACAAAAACGTTAGGAGATTGGCCCTTTTCTTAGTTTCCATTTGTATATGGTTTTACATTTGATATCGGCAGTAAGTTTCATTATTATGCTGTATGTGGGAGGTTAAGTTGCTGAGTCGGCTAGCCAGCTACCTAGGAATTGTTAGATATCGTACTAAGACGAATCGGGGGACACGCTGTAGTGAAGTTGGTTGAGGCACTATGCTATAAGCCGGAAGGTCGCGGGCTCAAGTCCCGATTAGGTGGATTTTTCAACTCACCTAATCCTTCTAGCCGCATTAAGGCCCTGGGGTCGACTCAGCCTCAAACAGAAATGTGTACCAGGAATATTCCTGGGGGTCTAAAGTGCCGCCGGCGCGTAAGGCTGACAACCTTACCGCCATCTGTGAGCCGATTGTTTATAGAAAATGTGGGAGCCTCACAAGCCTATTGACCTTCACGGCCTATTACAGGAATAACTTTACCTTTTACTAAGATTGATCAGTTAAGAAATGATATGCTAAATGAGTTGGGTATTGAGAGAATTTTTTTTTCCCTTGGCACTACAGCCCCAGTGGGCCTAGGCCTACCTCCATGAACTTCTCCGTTCACTTCGGTTTTTCTGGATCTTACACATTCGGCAGGACTCCTTGGGCGGGTGATCAGCTCGTCGCAAGGCATTGAGAGAAATGGAAAATACATTTTCAAAGGCTGGAACAGACCCGCATTCAACTTCAAGCCTGTAAATGTCTTCCGTCTTGTAGACGAGACATAGGAAGACTGACAAGAAGGTCGAAGGAGACGTAACAATATTAGAGGCCGGAGCAGGCGATTCGCCTATCAGTGAACTGACGATGACGATAAGTTAATAAACGTGACTTCGAAGCTAAATTATATGTTGCAACAAAGTCGACGAACGACGTGACAAATTAAGTTAAGTGCATGTAAAGTGAACGAAAATGTGAACTTGCGTACATTCATCTGAAGCTACTATTTTATACTGTGTAACCAGTGATTTAAGTGTGTGAACTGTGATCAGACTTCACATGTGGCGTAGCTAACACATAATTTGCACCTGTACCGAAGTTCATTGCCTGTCGTTGAATTCATGTCCTGATTACCGCTGGCGCTTACTGGCGCCTCCGCCCCATGTTCACTGACTCTACTGACTTTGAGAGGATCGATCCGTCAGCCATGAGAAACAAATTAACTCAGTCTACCGTTAGTTGCGTATCCCGTCTAACTTTTAGTACGTATGCTCGCTCATTCGAAAACTGGCTAGAACCAGTGTAAAATGTGATCAGTCGAATTAATTATAAATATCTAACTATCTGTGACTCAGCAGTTCTTCTGTTGGACCTTGGCCGCTGTTTCAGTTTCTTAATCCTATTACACAGTCGCTAGGACTCCTTGGGCGGGTGATCAGCTCGTCGCAAGGCCTCTACCTGTACACAAACACAAAAACGCACACACACAAACTAAAGATCCATGCCCTGAATGGGATTCGAACCCACGATCCCGGCTTCCGAGCGAGGGAAGACAGTACATGCCTTAGACCGCTCGGCCACTGTGATCGGCATTTATAAATATTCTAATATTATTAATTAAAATATGTTATCTCTCCTGGAAGGATGGTTCTGCATAGTTTGGGATCTCCGAGCGACATTCTGTTTTGTGCTAATTGAACTGAGACCAGCCTTGCAGTAGCCAGCCGATTGGTGCTGAGACGAGACATAATTTGCAGAGCCTACAACATTGAGCTAACCTAATCGAAGCGTAGAGGGTGGTTCCTTATTACATAAAGATGATTTTCATAAATGTGTTAAGGGATAACGCAAGAATGCAACAAACGATATTTAAACACATTCATGGTACAGAGGTCTCTCTTCTTTAACTTGATACGTTTTTATTCTTTTCCAGCACCCGAAATTATCGCGTATTTTGGAGTTCGAATCTTTCCGCATGGCCCATGTCTGAAAATACCGAAGGAACGGTGGTGAAATTCGATATTCGGGGTCTAGTTGGACGAGTTAAGTTTAGGTTCATATTGATTCAGTGTAAGGTCCATTTATGAAACTTAAATAGTACTTAACCGGTTTTTACAACAGCTCGTAATACAAAAACTATGTAAATACGTAAGATCTCCATCTTTGGTTGAAAACGTTTTTCTATGTACCTAAAATTAGACTGGCCGATCACAGTGGCCGCGCGGTCTAAGGCATGAAATGTCTTCGCACGCTCTGACACTGGGATCTTGGGTTCGGATCCCACTCAAGGTATGGATGTCTACGTGTATTCTGTGTTTGTGTTGGTAGCGGCCTTGCGACGGGCTGATCCCCTATCCAAGGAGTTCTATCGACTGTCAAGGATTAAGAAACTGAAGTGAAACGAAGCTTTTCACGAATGCCCTAAACGTAGATAGATAAACAGACATAATATTTAACTGAGTACATGGAAAAATAGCTCGTCTTAATAGTATATCTGTAGTGGAGTTCGTATCTCCAAGCAGTCGACACGGCTCTGAGCAGATATGCATAGTTTAAGGAACACGTATGGGAAACACGTGTAGGACCAATCGCGAGCATGCCCTAGGGCCGTATATGCATTGTAACAGTGCTGAGGCCATAACACGAAGTCCCATTGATGGGTCGCCTCCACATTCCTGGAGCTGTTCTGCTTCATCATCCAGCGAACTTCCCCATATTCCTCTGCAGCTGTTCAGACATTCTGTTCCTGTATGCTGAGGCCACGAAAAGAATTCCGTGGGTAATTGTAATGGCGTTCCATGCTTCCCACACTCTGCCTTCTCTTATCCCTCTCCACCCTCCTCCAGCCAATGTCAAAATTCCCAAAGAGTTCGTAGCTAACGAACGTTATCAAGTCATTGACACTACAGGCATTCTCGTGAACAATCCGTAGACTGAAAGGGGAGTATATGCTGGAGAGAGAAGCTATGTGAAGGTGAGCGTTCCATGGGACTCCTTTCCGTTGCCTTCGTATAGCTATAACCGTCGAGCTGGTTGACATTAAGTTGGCCTTAGAAAGCTCGAGAAAGTGAGTCTGTGTGTATTCTGGGATGTTATGGACCAGTCCTCCAAGTGCGATGAATCATCGGCTGGTTGGCTGCTGGAACGAAGGTCGCGTCAAGAGTACGAACAAACACGGAGCAGATGAATCGTGTTCTGCAGTTAATGTCACGTCATTTGAAGTTTTCCAAACCTAAACACAAAACACTGAATAGTCACACTCATATCCCGTTTACGCTCCACGAGAAAATCTGAACAAGTGACAACAGAGGTAACACGTATTTGGGATATGCCCTGTTCATCTGAGTACCGCTGCCAGGTGGAATTTTTCTTATTTTAACGGTGGAACGAGACAGAATCACTTGGTACTGCTGTATTACCATGCCTGATGGGAGATGGACGTGGAGGATTTGCAGAATGATGATTAGTAAGGGAAAACAAAAGCGGCCTCCGTAGTCTAGAGGTAACGTTCCCACCTCATGACTCGTGGTACGCGGGTTCAAACCCGGCCGAGGTCGTGGAATTTTTAAGGGCGGAAAAATTCAGGGAACAAGTCCTCCGGGAGGGACTTTAAGCCGTAGGTCCCGTGTCGTAGCTTTACGGCACGTAAAAGAACCTCATATCTCCAAAGGAGGTCACTGAGCTAAATTCAAGGACATTTCCCGCCCAACAGTAGTCTCTAACGCCTCTGATAGATGGGGGAAGCATTATAGATACCGCACAGCCAGTAGAGGCCGAACTCGCTGGCTCGGTCGGGACTGATGTTACGCACCTATATCGGTAGGGTATAGAGACTGGTAGAATATCATAGAGGGAAGCACAATGGACCAATACTGGTCTCAGTGCATGGGGAAACCCACCCTCTCTAATAACTAACTAACTAACTTAAGGAAAACAAAAGGGCTCGGAGAAAAATCTGTACCATGGCCATTTTGTCCGTCACGCAGCCCACATGGATTACACTGGGACGGATCGGGGTCCTCCACGGTGAGATACCGGAGAGTAACACAACCTTCCAGAGTATGACAGCTCTCTCCTCATTCCCCTTAAATCACCATACATTTTCGTCTCGTTCGACGCTCCATAACGTCGCATTTAATCTAGGATCGTCGAAAAATATACAAAGTGACGGGACTGACTGGGCCGATCGAATGTTAAGATTGCGCGTTCGAATCCCGCGGAGTCGTTTGTAGTGTTTTATAGGTAGAGACCTTATGGTAGGACGATCCCCGGTCGAAGGAGATCTTTCAAGTGTCCATAGGGTTTTTTGTTCGAGGATTCTGAACTGACACCGCCCAGACCGCCTGTGGTTTACCTTATTTAACGACGATATTCTAAGTGCACAGGCTAGCATCGAATGAGACGGGTGAATTATTTAAATGAATGGTGAGTATGCAAGAAGACTGGCAACAGTGTTATCATTCATTGTGTCCTCCCTGAATTTTGTATTCTGATAAATCTGGAAAATGTGCAAAAGTTTGCTGCGATTTTTTTTTCCCCCCAGAAAATTTCAGATAACGTGGTTGCCGGGAGAAATTCATAGAGGGCCAAAAGTAGATGTGCCAATTGTGATTTAGTTTTAAACACGGAATTGGGATTTTGATGTCGACTTTATCCTTATATTTACGCAAGAATTGTGATAGTTTTAGTGAATTCGGAAAGATTTAATATACAGTAGAACTTGGTTATAACGTCATCAAAGGGACCTAAAAATAGTGTCGTTATAAACGAATGTCGTTGTAACCGAAATGGGCACTTCCACAGTAGCCTTATGTTAGTCACGTAAAAATCTACCAAAAACCGAGTTACAATGTTGCATTTTTTAGTGAAATACGTAGTTAAGTACAGACTAACGTAACATTAANAACCTGCCGCGTCCTCTTGCACTATTCACGCAGTCCCACCCCACACCCTTGTTTTCGCATAAAACCCACGCTCCTCTTGCAGCCCGCGGTCGTATTCTTCCAGGACAGTCACGTCAGCAAGTAGAGAAAGTGAGGGTGGGCAGACACATCGAACTTTCCCACGATATCAGAGAAATTGAGGAATGAAAATGACGTTATATACGAGGTTGATGCATTTGTGCATGTCGTACTAAGCAAGGTAAAAACAGTTGTTTTATGAGGAATTAGTACGTTCCATTGAATATTTGACGCAATAGACAAGGTGTCGCAGAAACCGATGTTGCTATAACCAAGTTTTACTATAGTTACCACGAACATGCTGAGACATATAGTTCAAGCTGGCCACTAGCAGTTTCGTCTCGCCATTACAGCGACCACTATTTGCAATTGAATATCAGGTTTGTATTGTGCCTACTTGTTTAAAATCTCATTAAAAACGTGATATGATAAATAATCGAATTGGAGGTAGTATCCGTGGTAGTGATACTCGTAGTAACTGTGTAGTACGAAAAGCCATAGTTAGTTATTGCAGAGGGTGGGTTTCCCCATGCACTGAGACCTGTATTGGTCCGTTGTGCTTCCCTCTATGATATTCTACCAGTCTCTATATCCTACCGGTACTGGTGCTTACCATCAGTCCCGCCCAGCCAGCGAGACCGGCTCTACTAGCTGAGAGGTATCTGTAATGCTTCCCCCATCTACCAGAGGTATCAGAGGCTGCTGTTGGGCGGGAAACGTCCGTAATTTGGCTCAGTGACCTCATTTGGAGATATGAGGTTCTTTTACGTGCCGTAAAGCTACGACACGGGACCCACGGCTTAAAGTCCCTCCCGGAGGACTTGTTCCCTGAATTTTTCCGCCCTTAAAAATTCGATGACCTCCGCCGGGTATTTGAACCCGCGTACTACGAGTCATGAGGTGGGAACGTTACCTCTAGACTACGGAGGCCGCTACGAAAAGCCATAAGGTGATGTCTTACGTGCGGAACCAGAATTGCATGACATCAGCTGCGAGCTCACGTGCTTGTAACAGATTACTTACTCTGTTACAAATTTAAAGTGAAACGAAAGGCCAGAGATCGTGTACGATTGTTAGATATAAATAAAAGGTAACCTTGTCCCAGTACATTTGAATGTATAGACCCACGTTTTCTCGACCTCGGTACTAGTTTGAGTTGAGTGGTTAGCTTAACACCCAGGCCTCTTTACCCCCGGCGAAAGAGCCCCTGGTACCCATTGGATAGGAGGTTGGGTTGGCCCCAGAGCCCGTCTTGACGATATAGGTGAAGTGAAAATTCTTGCGCCCCACCGAGACTCGAACTCCGACCCTTCGGTCGTCCAGCCCGTAGCCCGTCACTATACCGAATACGCTATTCCGGCCCATATATAAATAGCAACGTTTATGTAAATAGTTGAATAGTTCAGACGCTGGAGGAGTGTAAAGACATAGCTTTCAAACAAACAGGGATACCTGAAATGGACTTAGGAATAAAATCTGTCCTTATTTTAACTGTTAAGAAAGCAGATACTTTTACCATTACATCACTGCACCGTAAACTCTTTCTCCGTTAAGTGCTTTAAGATAGTGGCAATTATGTACCTACACCATCTGCCAGAAACTCGGTTGTCTAATATTTCGCTCTTAAGGCAGTGGCAACTGTGTGCACCATCTGTCAGACATCCAGTTGTCTGATATTTCTCTCACAACGTTTATTTCTATGAGCTTCATTCGGCTCGCAAAATAAACTGTTAAATAATTTTTGTAACGATCTCGTACTGAATAGTCCTATACTGAGGCCAAGGAAAGAAGTCTCATGGATGGTGGGGTTTACGGCTCTATAGGCTTCCTCTTTCAGCTTGATATTGTATTCCCCTTAAGTCTCCTATTGCAACCAGGACAAAGCACTTGTCGCTAGCGAAGGTTATCTCTACCAGCATTCCTGTGAGCAGAGAAGTACATTGAAGGAAGAAACTTAATAGCACGATGGAGAGGTGGAGGGGTCGATCTGTGGAACATATTTCCGTGGTGTCAGTATAGGAACGCTCAGTACAATGTAAAACCGAGATGATGCTTGTTTTCTTAGAAGTAGGAATTGGCTTTTACGTGTTTTAGGATCAGATGAATTCCTAACTTCTGAGTGTGTCAAACATTGTAGCCAAATAATAGAACAAAACATTTAAATAGTGGTTGGGTCTCACATAGCCGAATACGAGCTCAGAAAATTTAGATCGTGGCCGGTTTTCAGGTATTAGTCCCGATATTGTTATGGCTTAAAAACTGCACGTTTTATCTGCATTTCAAACGGTAGCCGGACACACAGAATTATTGGGTTTTTGGACTTTTTCCATCGTCCGGTATTCTAGAAAGAGCTACTCACAATCATTGGGCAACACCTGTCAGATTCACAGAGCTATTTAATCACTTGAGACCAAGCTAATTCGGCGGGAGATAAGAAAATATGCAATAAAAATTGTGACAAAGCACCCACATGCATGGAACGAGGATAGAAAAGGATGTAGAAATTTATGCTACAAACCTAACCAACAAAACCAAGTTCATGAGCGCCAACCGAGTAGATGTCTTCTGCCCCCTCACCTGAGGACAGAAACAGATCCAGTTTCCGAAACGTCGTGTTTTCTATTTTCTAGAATACCGGACGATGAAGAAAGTCCAAAACCCAGTATTTCTATGTGTTATACACCATCGTCAGAACCGTTTAGAACCTAGCAACCGGATACCAGTCAGAAATTGTAAATGGTGGAGAGGCACTAGATCACATTATGAATTGTTGCCCGGGAATTGATGGTATAATTCAGGAGTTTGGTTAAAACGACCGACCGTTTAATATGATCTCACGGCCGCTGTCTGTGTCTGGAAACCCGAATTGAGTCATGGAATTTTCAAGAACAGTCTTGCTGAAACTGGTTCACTTCACTCATATTACATTGCCTGCCCCATTACGAATCAGCTTTAAACTAGCGATCATGACTAATCGGTCTTGTGTTTCTCCGATTCGTTTCGAGTGCTGGATTAACAGGAATCTGGAATTATCCCAAGTGAAATAATACTGTGCATCATGGCGGGCAACTTAGGAAGAGGGTCGCTGGAACGTATGAAGTCTACAGAGCAGAAATAACTAAGGACTGGGAAATATTACATGATGAGTTGTTTCATATTTTATATTCTACACCAGGAATGTCAAACTCAACTTGTACAGAGGGCCACTTCAGCTCTATAAATAATAGTCCAGGGCCGCATTTCAAAATAGAAATTACGTTAGATTCTGATACAAGGAAATGTAATTATATTTATTATTTAGGAATAATTTCAATATAATTACCTAAAGTAACATATCTCACAGTTTTAAAAAGCAAGAGAATGCCATTTTTTTACAAGTATCAAACAGCTTTTCAATTGTAAAAAGAGAGTACACAAGAAATTATGTTAGAAATAGCAAAATATTGAATTTCCTGCAGCCTGCTAATTTATGTCTGTGTGAGACTTCTTGTCTTCTGGTCTGTTGGAAAATTGTCTTTACAAAAAATATTTCTATTAAAATTTTAATATTGATCTTAATATCAATTAGCTCTAAAAGTTGAGGGACCGCACTTTGTGGCTATGGGGGTCGCATGCGGCCCGCGGGCCGCATGTTTGGCACGGCTGTTCTACACCAATAATTGTTGCAGTGATTATGTAAAAAAGGCTAAGATTGTGAGGGTAGGTAACACGCATGTGACAATGTGTATACTGTGATGGTTAGGAAATTTTTGAAGAAATTGTTTAGGGGACACAGTTGTATATGGGAGGATCTGAGAGATGTACGGTCTGAAATTGTGAACTGGATTGAACTGGCGTAGATTAAGGTGATGTGTCCATAGAAATGGATAATTTCTTTACCAGTTCCGTAATTCTGTAGCCTTAAGAAGGATGACTTTCCACTTAAGGAAGCAGGAGACACGTATGCCATCCATCATCTAGGTACCCTGCCACCCCTTCCGTAACGATTAATTTTAATTGTTCAGTCTACATGTCATGCCCTTCTCGGTCTCGGTTTTATCCAGCTTAGCCCTTTGAAGCCTTTGGTTCAGCTAAATAATATTTAAATATACAGTTCGTACCTTGTAGATAAATGTGTCTTCTATGCAAGGAGAATGCTGTTCAGGGAAGTAATTGTTTATTGTGACAGTCTTACGAAACACATAAATACCATCTCTGGGAAAACTAAGACTTTTTTAAATATTAAAACAAGCGGTATGTATAGTTACCACTCTGCTTTAAATGGCTGACAGTATGAAATGCCGATCCTTGTGGACGTGCAGCCTAAGGCACTCAAGACCTTAAGCCGCCAGTCGCAAGCTAGAATCCTGTTTGGAGCATGGGTATTTCTTTCTTTTGTATTGTATGATTATAAGGGAGTTGCATGGGAGTGATTCCCGTCTCACGAATTCTGCCGTGTTTCTCTGTGGGTTCTAGAGAGTGTCTCCTGCTTTACAGGAGGCCAGTGGTCCGATAGTAGGCAGCATTTTCTTAATATTCTACTGTATGGATGCAAAACAAAAAAAAAAACTCCGTAGCCTGTAGTCCCCATGCGAACTATACCGACCGAGCTACCACCGCTTATCGGCAAAGTTAGTGCCAACTTTTGCGGATAGAGGTCGCATGGTCAGCCCCACGGCTTTCAATCTCGGTTTTCTAGACCGGAGTCGGTATTTCCTCCTTAATTATCCTCACGAGGCTGAGTGCACCCCGTTCCAGACCCACTACTTCTCAGAAAATCTGGTAGCGCCGCGACTCATACCCCGGACCTCTGGATCTGTAGCCAGGAACTCTGACCACTGGTGTCCGTATTTGAATCATGGGATGGGCACTGTAGAGCTCCGAAGCTTGTAGTCTGTTCCTGGTCCCTATAGAGATTTTATAAATACGATCTTTGCTACTTTGCATACCGTATTTGTTGCCTGTCATGTTTATTTGCAGTTATAATAAATATTTCTGAAAAACTGATCACACTACAGATAGGCCTTTTACGTTACAAGGAATCAAATTATATAGTTTTGTGTTTTTTATTCATGGTATCGAATAACATTTGAACTGAAAGTTAAAGACATTGACGAGATATACGTTTTTGTTATGCGCCAGTTTTTAGGCCCGTTCGTGTGCATTCCGGCAGACCGCATATTACATGTAAAATCGCCCCATCTGTGCGCGTGAAACAGCACCAGAACTGTCGAACTGATCTTCATGGCGTTTGATATTTTGGAGTTCTCCTAACATTTTGGACAAGGCCGCGCCATAGCTCAAGCGATTAGTCGCTGGCGGCCCAGGTTCGATCCCGGGTCTGGTTAAGTGGGATTTGTGATGGACAAAGTGGCGCTGGGGCTGGTTTTCTCCGAGTACTTCGGTTTCCCTTGGTAATCTTCATTCCACCAAATTCTCCATCATCATAATGACTGGACTCCACCCCGCACTAAGTGAATTAAAAAAAAAACATTGCATTCTACGTTTAATTAAAATCGTACAAAAAGGACACTTTACACGAAGACCTGTTTTTTTTTCATTTTGCATGCATCTGTATTATCTCACGAAATACGTTTCTGGACGAATAATGTTTCGTACAGAAGTAATGCAGATAAAGGAACGATTTCGTAAGTCTTAACACTTTTCGAAACAGTTGCACAAAAGGCAGTGAACGCTTTGAATTTTTTTACGCTGTGCTTACATTTCGTAATTTTGTTTTTAGCAGGTTAGTGGAGTTCGTTATTAAGTTCAGGTAAAATATGAGTTATGTAACACCGGTAAGGAACAAAAGTAAAATTGTCCATTAATTTGTAACGCAAAATCACTGTACAAAACACCATTAATGTCCAATTATAACATCCAGACACATAAACTTTCCCCTCATAAGTTTACGTCCATTTTGCGAACTTCACATGACACATAAATCGGAAATTCACGTCAGTACTGGATAACTGAACTTAGCAAGAAAACCAATAGGCCCGTATTGCTTGGAGCGCATTTAAGACCGTGCAGTTACCCCCACGTCACACCCGCCGCCAATAGTATAATTAATAATGCAATGATGCTGCAACCCGCTGCTCCAGGAAGTACTCTCAGTTGTGACCAATTAACTGTGCACTAACCATGAACCGTTCTGGCATCATCGATTATTGTCTGCCAAGACGGCTTGTTCTAGTTCGATGGCTGAATTCCACGCACCTGCATACACACAATTCACGGCAAGCAAGTCGAAGAAGAATTTAACCTAAAACTTGCCAGTGTAAATTACTCCACACCAAATATAACGGTTATGCCGCTGCCATGACTTGGTCTCCACAGTCTCGTTTGTGAGAATCCAGGTGTTCCTTGTGATATGAATAGTGTCGTTCTTTGTATGGGATCCACAGTTTAGGAGGCGGATAATGGAGGACAGCACATACGAATTTAAATTTCTGTTTATTTAAAAACTAAGGTAAGGTAAAGTTGTCCCTGTGCTTAACTAATTAAGCACTACGCTATGAAGGTGTATGGGGAAGTGGATGTATATGTTCTCATTTTTTTTTACTTCGGCACTAGCTGGAGGTGAGTGGTCAGCTTCACGCCCCAGCCGCTTTACTCCCGGAGAAGGAGCCCTTCGTACCCATTCGATTGGAGGCTGGGTGAACCCTAGAGCCGGTCTGGACGACGGTGAGAAGAGAAAATTATTGACCCTCCCGGAACTCGAACTCCCACCTCTCGTTCATCCAGCGCATAGCCAGTCGCTATACCGACTCTCCTTATTAAAATACTAACCCTGTCTCTGCTGTGCTTCAGACCATCGTTTTAACAGGCTCCTCTGATAATAGTGAAAAATCGTGTTACATGGCGCCCGCGTCTGAGAGCCTGTGACTGAGGGTGAAAAGGCGGTGATTCAGTAATTAACCCGTTCTACCCCTGACATGACCTGTCTCAAGATAAACGCAGTTTGCGTGTCGGAGGCTCCATAGCGATTTCATCGCGAGAATCACAATTTTCAATTAACGAGCATATAATCAGAATTTTAACGCGACTCACGTGTAGCTGACATTAAACTGTGCAGCCCATAGCAGATAATAGAGGGTTAGTACAAATGATTCATTCCATTTCAAAACACTATATTGGTCGCCCCGTGCTTTTCCGTTTACACAGACAACCAGTATCCTTAAACCGCCGATACCACCGCAGAAAGCTCTCTTTACATGGTGGTTCTTTTCTGTGCTCTGCTCTGAATGCACGCTGCACTGCAGTAACAGGCGAACATCTCGCATATTCCAACACACAGAAACTCTTTTCCAGCTTCGTCGCCATTTTGTGAGGCACTACACTCATGCTTCCAATTGGTGTATCACGATGCAAACTTGGTGACTTTGCGGTTCTTTTCATATATCGGTCATATATGTATGTATAATACTTTGGAAAATATAGTGTTTTGAAATGGAATGAATCATTTGTAGTAACCCTGTACTTTCGGCACATTATATACGACTGAAAGCTTTGCTGAGAATGTACACCGCGTCGATAAGAGCCTCATATAAAAATTATAGACAGTAACTAAGTAAATAGGCCGTAATTTGTAGAGTGAATACTGTTTTGAGAAAATTCGTTGTAGTTGAGATTCGGGACTTACATGAACCAACATTGACAAAAGTTAAATACCGAAAATCCATTAAAATTCTAGTAAATTTTTATATTAAGGCAGCATTATTTTTATGTCTTTCGCGCAAACAACGCGTTCAGTTCGTGTTCTGATTGCACAGGCGCAGTACTGTAACCACAGAACATACTATTCACGGTGAGGAATTAGATTCGTTTTATATAGATAAGTGATATACACGCATTTCAAAGCCTATCACAGTGGCCTCGCGGTCTAAGGCGTGAACCGTCTTCGCTCTCTCTAACGCTGGGACCTTCGTTCGAATCACACTCAAGGCATGGATGTCTGTCTACGTTTATTCTGTATTTGTGTTGTTCTATGTGTGAGTAGCTACCTTGCAACGGGCTGATCCCCCGTCCAAGGAGTCCTCCCGATCGTGTGTAGGATCAAGAAACTGAAAAAGCGGCCAAGATCCGACAAAGGACTGTAGAGCCAAACAAAAAGAAACTCCATTATTTTAGTCCGCAAGCGAACTATACCGACCGAGCGACCGCCGCTTGTCGGTGAAGTTAGTACCACCTTAGGGGATAGAGAGTGTCGCGTGGGCAGCGCAACGAATCCCCACGGCCGTTAATTTCGGTTTTCTAGACCGGAGCCGTTACTTCCTTGAAATAACTCCACAGTTATCGAACTGTAAAGCCATGGGCGGCTAAATATATTCTTAACTTTGGATGTACTTAACATGCGAGCTTCATGAATAAAGGAACACTGTCTAATTACGTATATCGTTTTGAAATGCAAAGATAATGTGTATACGGACTGTATATTACAGTACAGTAAACATGTTTTGAAGTTTTACAAGTGAATTGTTTAATGAAAACAGAAACTGTAGCCAGAAGCTGTTAGAAGTAGACATGAAAGCAAACAGTACTGACTCTTGTATTCCGGACAGTCTTATTGGCTAAGAATAGGCCTTCAAGGATCTGAGTAATTAAGCGGTAGATTAGTTTATCTTGTATACTGTCTATATTTTGTCGATTAATAATTATGCTGTCGATATCAGATTGTTTCCTTTATCCATCTTACCCCCTTACCTCCGTCTCTGTCTCCATAGTTTCCATTTTACTAAAGATTTCCCATCTCCATGCCAGCTATGGGCCATGTCCCATGATAACCGGCTACATTTCACTACTTCAGTAAAGGTTGCCCCTTGGTAATCACAAGCTTGTCCCTTTTGTAACAGCTTTAATTTCACATTCAGTTGATAACAGGTCTATAGATTTTCCTGGTAGCTTAGTTTTTAAAAACGGAAATTTGTTTTCTTTTTCCTCATTAGGGTAGAATATTAGACAGCAATACAACCCAACTGTCGTTTCCTATTCAGTATTGCTTGCGAAGTGGTGTTCCTGTGCCCTAGAGGTTAACAGAAGTAATTCGATTCCCAGTGTTTTACCATGTAATGCTTTGTGTTTTATGGTACTTATCGCTGTTCTGTCACTTGTGTAGCGAAATAAAAGTACGCATAATTCTTTGTAATGGTTGTCGGACCAAAATCTCTACATTCAGTAAGAAATGTTAATACCTTGATCGGGTTGTGATTAATGGATATGAGGCACTCACTGCAACAATGGCTCTCATTTTTGTAGTCGGATTGTGGCACTAGCTGCTCTGCCTGTCCGTTCTTAACAAAGATTTCTGTGGTTAGCAGGCGTCAGTTTGACACTACTCAATTCTTACACAGTAGACGTCAGACTGGCAGTAGATGTTGTCTGACCCATTCTTGCGCAGAGATTTCTGGTTAGTGGATGTGAGGCTGGCATTAGCTGTTGGTCTTGCCCCATTTCTATACAGAATTCCGTGGCTAGGAGACGTCACAGCTGGCAGTAGCTGTTGTGTTTGTCCAATTTTTACTAAGATTTCTCTTGTTAGTTGACGTCAGGCAGGAAGTAGCTCTTGTGACCCCCATTTTTATACACACACATTTCTCAACAAAAGGATTAAAACTAAGACACATGTAGGGCAGCGCCATAGCTCAAGCGGTTAGTAGCTGGCTTCCCACCTTGGCGGCCCGGGTTCGTTCCCGGGTCTGGTCAAGTGGGATTTGTGGTGGACAAAGTGGCACTGGGGCAGGTTTTCTCCGAGTACTTCGGTTTCCCCTGCCAAACTTCATCCCAACAATTACTCCACAATCAACCTCACCTATCATTTGGAGCTGGTACAATAGGCCAGAAGTGGCCGCAGTACAAGGGACTTAGTCCCACCCCACTGCATTAAAAAAAAAGACACATGTAGGCGTAGTCTTAAAAGGGATCTACGAGTAAAAATACATCTCAGCTACATACTGCCGTTACAGGTTGAAATACTGAGCAGTTTGTTCCCTCCAGGGAAATGACTCATGCCTGACTGACCCCAACACCAAACCGGTTCCAAGCTGACGAAGTGTGTTTGGAATTGATTATCGGCCGATGTTTTCCTTGTTTACACGAGATGTCTGCTTAATAAGTCTACACTAAGTAACTCAATGACAAAAGGGCTCCTCACTGAATAAATCAGTGGAACGGAGGCTTCCTCGAGTTGTTGACAACTGTTCAAGGGATATTTTGTTACCGAACATTATGTTCGTAACAGATCATAAAAATGACGAAACATGTTAGGAATTATGATCATTTATTGCACTAGATGGTACCTTGAATTAGTTAGAACAGGCAAACTTCGTACAAGGAAGACCTGCAACATTCCAAGTGCATGAATACGCGACACTTGCCCTTATGCATCATCACTTTAATGTAATTGTCACATGTTTAAGCTCTGCCCAGGTCAACGCCTAAGGGAACGGTGTATAAATATGTACTGAATTACTGTCAAGGAGACGGTCGTTATTCTTCGTCTTCATTGTACCAGTCTGTACATCTGCGGTCTCTGTATTGGACTTAACGCTCTTACTACACCAGCCTCCTTTTCAGCCCTATAAGATGGAGCCGCGGCTCCACATGCCGTGCCATCACCGCCCGTAATACGAACTACACGCTCCGGACGTCACGTACGTTTCCTTACTCGCCGTTGCCAGGCAGTTGCCTCAGAATCATTACAGCTCTCTTCCCGGTGACTTGGTAGTCTGATTGAGAAATTTTATATGTTCTTTTTTAATGCTGGTGGGGTGGGACTAAGTCCCTTGTACTGCGGCCACTTCTGGCCTATTGTATCAGCCCCAGGTGATAGGTGAGGGTAATTGTGGAGCAGTTGGTGGAATGAAGATTAGCAGGGGAAACGGAAGTACTCGGTGAAAACCTGCCCCAGCGCCACTTTGTCCACCACAAATCCCACTTTACCAGACCCAGGATCAACCCGGGCTGCCGCGGTGGGAAGCCAGCGACTAACCGCTTGAGCTATGGCGCGGCACTATTTTATATGTTTCCTGAGTGTCTTAAAACATATCGGGGTTGCGAAGATTCGCGTATTTCCATTTCATGCATAATCTGCTATCATTAGACACTTAGTAACCGATATGTTTGAATGACGTTTGTATATATGTAAGATATGAGGTTTTCACAGCGGTGAATATGAAGAGTGCCGTCTTCTGGGATGTGGCGCCTTGTAGATATTGTGTGAACCGACGTTTAGAAGGAAAGTACCGCGTCCGTCTTCAGTGTGCAGCCACCTGCTCACGCTGGCTCCTCGTTCGCTGATTTTTATGGAGGCGATACGTTCCTCCGAAACGTCGGTCCACACAAGATCTACACGGCGCCACATCCCACAAGACATCATTATTCACGTTTGTATATAGATCTAGAAATCAGCCATAGAAACAGTATTGAATTCGGGAGAGGGATGGTGTAAGTACAGTGCGTCATCAATGGTTAAATTCTTGTCTTCTGCGCAGGGTCAGTGTTATTTAGCACCCACAGTATGGCGATCTGATATACGGCGCATTCTGTCGTAAAAGCGGGAATCAGTATGGTAGTGTTCTCCTGGGAATTGTTCGCCCCCGCCTGAGTCTCACGTCCGCTGCGACGAAGCCATGCCCGCTTGGATATCCACATATAAAAGTCGCGAATGGCACTTAGGCCCACTTTTGTGAACCGATATAGTTCAGTCGAGGACTGCGTATGGGGTGGAAGAGGCAGGAATTTTCTCTTCCCCACTGTGGCCGCACAGCGCTACAGTTTCCTATCTAAAGGCAGCAGAAGCGACATCTTTCTAAAGCCGCCGGAACGTGAAGCTTTTGAATTTCTGCTTTGTGATTAGTGTCGTTAGCACAGTGACTGGCTTCACAACTTGTACTCTTCGCCAAGTATAATTAGAATGATCAAGTCGAAGAGGATGGGGTGGGCAGAGCATGTAGCACGAATGGGGGAGACGAGGAATGCATATAGGATATTGGTGTGAACGCCAGAAGGAAAGAGGCCACTGGGAAGACCAAGACGTAGGTGGATGAACAATATAAAAATGGATCTTAGAGAGATAGGATGGGATGGTAGGAATTGGATTGATCTGGCTGAGGACAGGAACCAGTGGAGGGCTCTTGTGAACACGCTAATGAACCTTCGGGTTCCATAAAATGCTAGGAAATTCTTGAGTAGCTGCAGAATTGGCGGCTCCTCAAGAATAGCTTAGCTCAATGAGTAAGTAAGATTATTGTCGTTATGGACTTTGTAGATTTTTAGTCCAAAAATTAGAACCTTCTGTATACGGAAACATGCCCTGAAATGAAGAAATTGTCACGTCCTTTAGGATTCCTTTGTAAGCAGTTTTTACCGAAAAAAAATTGATTTTCACTTATAAAGATGAGCCAGTTCATGCTGTTTAGAGAGAAGGTTGTTCTTCATTGTGAGAATAGACCGAATCCATAAACGCACTGCGTTGGGGAAGTGCTGAATTCTATAACAAAAAAATATCAGTGGCAGTGAGTGCTATCGTGTTGCAAAAAAATGCATGTGAAATTTTTCTGACTAGACTTGTTCGTGACATTCAGGTTACGAACTGCGTACTTTTGCATCGCCTGTGAGGAAACGTCAGGCTTATATGGACTCAGTGTGGCAACGCAGGAATCTGCTGGCCGTAGTTCCTACAGTGGTTTGGCTCCGATAAAACTTACGGAAATGACGCGCCTCTACGTGCCGAAACGTGGACTTAGTGAGCAAACGTGTCAAACCCTTTTTTTAAATGTGGACGTGCGAATGAGGCATCACTGTGATGCATGCAAAGAAAATAGCTTACGCCAGTGTTGAGCCCCCAGTATAGAAGTGCTTGTGTTGTTAGTGCTGCCAACAGAATATCCGAACAGTTTCGTGATACCACTTTGCAACAGTAACATACCTCTATGCATTGAAGCCCCAGAAGACCGCTCTAGCAGTGTAACGGCTTTCTGGAGAGCCTCCCCTGGACTGTGGGTCGGCTTTCAAAGTATCATAACACATTTCTTTCATGGGTTTCTTAGATTTATACTCGTGAAGGCGGGAAAATTATTTTCAGTTGATTGACATGCGCCTGCTTGCCGAATCATTATGCCTTATAGACCTTTGCATTTGCAAGTGGCAGTATGTGGTTTCTGATCTGACTACCACTGGCTGTTCGTCTAGTGACGAAGTTAAGAATCTACTAAGGATATTCGGAAAGTAAAGATAGTCCAGAAAATATTTATATAGCATTTCTTTTTTAATTCACTTGTAGCACTTTAACAACACACCAATATTTACTTTTCAACAGTAGATCGCAATGCACTTAGCCTGGGAACGAGTTTTTATTTCAGCGTCGTAGAAATCTCCCGCCTGCTCTCTTAGCCGTAGAAAACAGTTCTTGACACTTCTGGATATTGTTGATGAAGTTCGTCGAAGGTTAAATGTCTGTCTGCACGAATGTTTTCATCAGTTTTTTTTATGATTTCATCAGTGACAACGGATGGCCTTCCACTCCTTATTTCATCATGAAGATCGCTTCTTCCCGCTTCAAATTCACTACATCATTTTGCCACGTTTTGGCTGTTCATAACATCTTCGCCATAAACAGAGACAAGTTGTCGATGAATGTCACCAGCAGTTTCTTCTTTCGCGCGAAGAAATCGAATTACTGCACGAACCTCACATTTGGCGTGATTTTGAATCGACACGGCAATTTTAAACAGACACTGCGAGCACGACGTTGCCGTGACTGTGGCCGGTGAACTCTGCCTGTCATAGGGTTCTCATCTCATACGGCAGCACTGCCATTTCTGAGGAAAAAAAATCCCATGTCCAGTATTCTTACTGGACATGTATCTTTACTATCCGGATATCCGACGTACAATGATTTGCTTCTGCTCGAATGTTCCTCCCGTACCTGTTCATGTGGTATCGCATTGGTATAGGGCCAATTTACCTGTAATTGGAACAAGTTATGTTCACGATGAATGTATGAGCAAAATAAATTTAGCGCATGCGTACTTTTATTATGGTTACACTGTTTAATTGTTTATCAAAAGTAATTACGATTACATTAAAATATGCCGAATTATGATTTTAATTTTTGGTAGTATGGATGTGAAACTTTGTCGGATATGCTAGAAGGGCATAGATTTTGGGTATGAGAACAAAATGGTAACAATGATATTTGGACCCCAGGGAGATGAAGTACTTTTGGGAGTAACCACGTGGGATAGTAACATTAAAATGCTCGTAGAAGAACTATATTGAAGAAATGTGAACAAAACTACCACGTGGTTTACTGGCGGGCATCAATGTAAGGAATGTAGCGATCAGTACGGAAGAACTTGTGTCCCATGCTGTCAGTTATTGCCAGGACACAATATGTCAGTTAAGATCAGGCAAGGAATCTAGGATAGTGCTCAACCAACTACTGTACCGCATATATAATTAAACTTGCCTTAAACAGCTTGTTTCTCCCCACAGATTTGTAGAAAATTTTTATAAACAATGATTCATCACATTTTTAAAAGTTAAATTATTATAAATACAAAGCACTCCGTCCAGTGTGACATATAAGTTTTTACTACGTTAAAACTTATCTCCCTTACATGTTTCGGTCCTTACGGGCCATCTTTAGAGGGATCATTACAGACTGGAAACTACCATCACAATAGGTGTTTTGATTTAAAATACATACACTTATATCCTATAATGCACAGTACGCATAAAGTCGAACGTTTCACAATCACAGCAGCTTCCTGGTGTTGTAAAGTTTTTTAAAAGCTTCTAGCTGTTATTTAAAAAACCTTTATTGTCAGTAGTTAATTTTTTTTTAAACCACGTAGGTTCGTGTCCGTATTCTTATCGTCCTTCTTGTATGGGGCAGATTTTGTGCCGCCTATCTATCTTGATGAGGAGGTTCTTGATGTCGTCCAGGGTTTGTTCGTGGCTTGCTGCGTTTAACTATTGACAATAAAGGTTTTTTTAATAACATCTAGAAACTTTTAAAAAACTTTACAACACCAGGAAGCTGCTGTGATTGTGAAACGTTCGACTTTATGCGTACTGTGCATTATAGGATATAAGTGTATGTATTTTAAATCAAAACACCTATTGTGATGGTAGTTTCCATTTTGTAATGATGTTCCCTCTGAAGATGGCCCGTAAGGACCGAAATATGTAAGGGAGATAAGTTTTAACGTAGTAAAAACTTATATGTCACAGTGGACGGAGTGGTTTGTATTTATAATTGTTAGTGTGACGGACCAGAATGAAACAAATCAAATTTAAATTATTATAATTTATTCTATGCCATGTAATACTGTATTGACTGTATAATACTACGGACCATCTGGTGGATCACCAGTTATCCACTGACCACAGGTTTAGAAACGCCTGAGGGGCTGAGTTATGAATTAGTCGATGACTTCAGAAATCTGGACCGCCGAAGAACACGTCGCATTGCTTAATATATCCAGATTTGTGACACAACATTTGATTTTGTACGCTATAGCCAGTGAGAAGCCATGAACTTTATCCAACCGCGTGTTTAGATTGTGGTTGAGTTCGGAGAGTTAGTAGTCAAGACTGTGAATAAGATGCAGCAGTCGGCGGCGAGTTTTAGCCATTCAGAAGTTGAACCTCCGGCATCGTGATTCAAAGCAATGACGTAGAATGTGTACACATTTCTAAAATATTAATAACCATAGCCATCTATCGTAAACTTTGTAACTAATTTGTCAGTGAGCCTTAGCCCACCTAACGTCAAAGTCTAAAGTTTAGCATCGTGATTCGCATTCGGCAAGTCCAGAGTTCAGAGCTCGGCCTAAAGCCCGGCAGTCATGGCTGAGCTTTATTCGTGGTTTTATCCAGTCTACTTAGCCAGTTTCCAAGATAACACCTCGAATTAGCCGGGATAGCGTAGTGAATATAGCGACTGGCTACGGGCTGGACGATCGAGGGGTTGGTGTTAGAGCCCCCGTGAGGGAAAGAATTTTCTCTTCTCCAAGTCGTCCAGACTGGCTCTGGGGTCCACCCAGCCTCCTATTCACCGGGTACCGGGGATAAAGCGGCAGGGGCGTGAATCTGACCACTCACCTCCATCTAGTGCTGAGGTAAGAAAACGTGGGTCTATACATCCACTCCTCCATACGTCTGCATGGCGTAGTGCTTAATGAAGTAAGTGCAGGGACAACTTTACCTGTCATCCCCAAGTATTGCGGACGGATGGGTAGACGGATAACATACGTATGAACGCTTTGTGTAAATAAAACGCAAGGAAAATGTTTTTTATTGATGTTGGTTTGGCCCATATTCACTGGGCGGGCCATTGTGCCAGTAAAGTAATGGGTATTTGTTGTGGTGCAACATTGCAGTGCGGCGATTCACACACGAGTGAAAGTGAGGTCGGCAGATTTACCTGCAGGCCAACGTGAGCGGTCACCTACTGTGGCGTATGTATAACCCACCTGAATATAGTGCACATTTACTCGAGGGCGCTAGTGTATGTTTATAATATGCAGTTTGTTGAGGGGTGAGAAGTCAAGGGGAATGGCGTATTTTATCAGCTTACACCACCTGCCAACAAATCAGAAATTCCTTAAGCTGCCACATGCGGATCTTTCGCTACTGAGTTGCGCATAAGAGTAGTAAACAGGGAGTTCCGGCATATCTAACGAAAGCGCTGATAGGGGGAGGGTTGATGCAACTCAGCTAAAGAATGCGGCACATTCATAAGTTGACAAAATTACACGCTAGACCGCGCCGTAGCTGAGGAGGTTAGTCGCTGGTTTCCCACCGCGGCGGCTCAGATTCGAGCCTGGGTGAGGTTATGTGGGATTTATGGTGGACGAAGTTGCACTGGGGTAGGTTTTCTCATAGTACTTTGGTTTCCCCTGCCAATTATCATTCCACCGACTGCCCCACATTCATCGTCGTCATCATCATTATCCGGGGCTAGTACAATAGGTCAATTAGTGTCCGAAGTATCAAGTGGACTCAGTCTTACCACACCCCAAGAAACAAAAAAAAAAACTACACCCTGCTGATTATCTTCTTCGTGTTAGTGGTGTTTGCTTGCAGTGAACGTGGGCTATGTTTATAAAAATGGGGCTGTACTCGAGTGGCGCACAGGGTTTCAGAATGCGTATCTAAAATATACACTCTTTAGGCGCGGAAGCAGGCGAGAGCCCGATGACAGGAGCGCACACAGCCCTCGAAACGTGTATATATCAGATATTCTTCAAATTATGGACAGAGTGTAACGAAATTAGGTTTGAAAACCCTCCTGTAATGTGAAGGTAAGCCGGTCACGGTAGCCGAGCGGTCTAAGGCATGTACTGTCTTCGCTCGCTAGGAAACAGGGATCGTGGGTTCGAATCCCACTCAGGGCATGGATGTTTAGTTTGTGTGTGTGCGTTTTTCTGTGTTTGTGTACAGGTAGAGGCCTTGCGACGAGCTGATCACCCGCCCAAGGAGTCCTACCAAATGTGTAAGATCTAGAAAAACCGAAGTGAACGGAGAAGTTCATGGAGGGAGGCCTAGGCCCACTGGGGCTGTAGTGCCAAGGGAAAAAAAACTTGTCCCTGTACTTAATTATACACTAATAGGGCAGAAGTGGCCGCAGTACAAGGGTCTTAGTCCCACTCACTAGCAATAATAATAAAATAATAATTATATACACTACGCCATGAAGCCGTATGGAAGCATGTTGGAGAGGATAATATTAAAATAAATCGTACAGGCATAACTTTTGAAGCTGTGCAGTAGTTTCACCTCGCTCACAGTGCTGAGATTTTATGATGATGCTGATAAAGCCGTCAAGATGGCTGCAACAGGGATGCTGATAAAGCCGTCAAGATGGCTGCAACAGGGAATCTTGCTGAGTTGGATAACTTAGGAAGAAATCCTTCTTGGCGTGAGAATTAGCCAGTGCTGAGTTGTTGACGTTGTCGAACCATTCTTCCTTCGTGTCAAGGAAGGAAATCCTTCAACTTGAATAAAAAAAGAGAGCAGAGGTACCAACCTCTCGGCATCATTGCTGGCTAGTATCTGGTTCCGATGAGTCACTGCCGTCACTGCACTGTTGTCGTGTGTGTGTGCGTTTTGTGTATAGCGGCTGTTGGGGTGGGAGAAACCAGCGACTGGCTGGATTCAGTCAGTCAGTCAGTCGTTGTCGGATGTAGACGTAGTGCAGGGTATTGTGCCACGCCCAAAACGTCTAGCGTTGTATTGGAGCACCAGAAAGTGAGGTACGTGTCTTTTTTGTCGTCTCACGGGAAAAATTACTGCAGTAATTTAACGGCCCCCTGTTCTGGATTGACCACGAATATAATTTATAAAATTATTTGTAGTTTCTTTAATTACATCGTATCGAATGGGCTGACAGTGGACAATGAAGTGGAAATTGATATTCGCAGAGAAGTTTGAGGAGGTAACTCTGGTATATTAGTGCGCGGCAATCATGCAATTCGTGGTGCATATGCCACTCAACTTGCGACATCGGGTTCGCTACGCAGTGATGCTTAATTAACTGCGAATGAGTTGGTGAGGAAATATTGTACGCCTAGAACTTGCGAAATTGCTCCGTTATCGTTATGAATATAATATATTTGGTTAGTTAAAGGTGCTGTGTTGGATGCGGGTGTTAGTGGTACTGAATACATGAGGATGTGGAAAATATTCCCAGAAGTGGTCGTAATTTAGTGTGTGCTGCGCGCCCTGTTAAGTTTTGTAATATTTGAACTGTTTGTGTTAAGGGGAAGCCTGTGTAATGCGTACATTTGAATTAGTTTCAGTTACTTCAGAAAATTAATCTCGTGGCTATTGTATCATTCACAATAATGTTATATGATTTAACAGTTTTGATGACATAAGAGTATTGTTATCCAGCATGTTTCGGCGATATATTTGCTGTCGGCTGGGGGTATTTATAACAAGTCATCAAAACTGTTACAATTTCAGAAGAATATTACGTAATACATTATTGCGAATGGTGCGTTTCTACAAAACTAGTTAAATATACGAGTATTATTCAGGAATCCATTTGGTCTACAGACAGGCACAGCACTGAACAAGACATGTATGAACATTTCTCGTTGTCGTATACGAGGATTTATACAGTAGTCGAAAAATACTGGGAGGTTATTTGAGAGCCTGCCGCAAATTGTTGGACGAATCAGGCGGAAATTCTGCCCCGCTACTTTACTTCATATCGGTTGGCGCGCATCGGATACGTGGCTTGGCCGACGAAACAATTGCCTCTACACATCACAATTTATCTTCAGTATCGTCCCAATAAGTTGAACCACTGTCCTGAAGCGAGCGTATCCGTTGTGTGCCGGCCCGTACATAAATCGCAAGCCCCATATTGCTCTGGTATTGCGTTTGACTATGTGATATATAGTCAGAGTCAGTCGTGTTGTTTCCTATGTCGAAATCTAACGTTTGACTCTGATCGGCGAGTGTTAGTGTGCGTTATTTATTAAAAAGTAGCTGTGTACGAAAAGCGAGTTTTCAGCGTAAAAATCAGAATGGTGCAGCTTCATGTGGAAGAAGAAGCTATTCAATCATTCCTACACGAGACAGGATAGTTCTTGGTCAAAAGGACTCAAGTCAAAATGCCGAGTGGTCGTTGAAGATAAAGTGGGATAAATATGCGCTAGAATTGAACATTCCTCTCGGAAATCCCTTACGCTCCTTCAACGGGAAGCCGGGGCTTTAAGTGTATGCGCCAATTTCCGAAAAAGTAGCGTTGATTTGAACGTTTTGTGTGGGTGCAAGAAATTCGTGCAACAGGTAGCGTTTCTGGAATTCGTGATATTCTAGGGTTTTGTTAGTGATTTGATGGCTTGGCGATTCCTCTGCGGGTCCAGACACGCTGAAAGAGTTGACTCGAGGATATTGTCTCCCTTCCGCTAGAATGGCAGAACGATTTGCAACAAGTGCTAGCCCTTAGATAACCTCCCTGTAGGCTAAGATACACTTTCGAGATTGCAGATGATAAGATCCAAATTACGTACAAGGGATTTACTTATAAGAGAGAAATTTTAATATTGTCACGTATCCGGGGTTTGCGTAACTGATAAGACGGGTTTTGGATTTGATGATCGAATTTATTAGACCTTTATACAACTAGTTACAACAGTTCGCAAATCACTGTCTGACACACTCTCATCTTCTTTGACAGGGCACTCCACTGGAACTACTCCAACTTCGAACTGAACTGTCAATTCAAGTCAAAGTCGAAGTCACATTGACTGACAGTCAGTCAGTAAGTCTTGGTGTCGAGCCCCATCTGGGGCTAATGACCAGATATTTATTACTGTTTGACAGTTAACGGTCTTGTTTTTGTGGGGCGCCCTCCTTGACGAGAGGATGGGTCTGTCTTTTGTACGTGTATATGCTGCTGGCCCTTGCCAGCCCAGTCTTTCTCGGGTCCGAGCCCCTTAGGACCCGCGACAATATCTTACTGTCTCAGATTTGAGACTTCCCTTTTCGTCGCTTCCTACGACTCCAGGTTCACGGTGGAGGTATTCGACCCCGCCTCCACACGGGTTCTCAACTCCTGAACTGTTAATTCGAAGTCAGAGTCACATTGCGACTGTCTGTCAGTCAGTCAGTAAGTCTTGGTGTCGAGACCACATATTTATTACTGCTTGACCTTTACCGTCTTGTTTTTTTGGAGCGCCCTCTCTCACGTGAGGACGGGTCTGTCTTTTATATATGCTGCTGGCCCTTGCCAGCGCAGTCTTCCTCGGGTCTGAGTCCCTTGGGACTCTCGACCATATTTTACTGTCTCAGTTTTGAGACTTCCCGTTTCGTCGCTTTCCACGACTCGCAGGGTCACGGGGACTCTCGACCGTATTTTACTGTCTCAGTTTTGAGACTTCCCGTTTCGTCGCCTTCCACGACTCGTAGGGTCACGGTGGAGGTATTCGATCCCGCCTCCACACGGGTTTTGACTCTCGCTCTGAACTGTTAATTATTGTTGGCTTCACGTTATATTGCCTCGAGGCTGAACCATAGAAAACACGTCTTGCAACACCCGTTCTGTGGTTGCGTGAGTGTATTGCCTAGCAATTGGTCTACTTTATTGTTGTTTGCGGGCATGTTTACCGAGTTGTTGCTTGGCATTGGGCATGTGCGTTACAGTATGTTTTAAGATATGTAATAATTTAGTTGTGAATTAACGTAATGCACTCGTCATTAGCAACCTTGTACATGTGTTCACTGTCCTGCCAACATTTTATAGGTTTTGGTGACTTGTTTCAATAACCCCCAGATATGGCAGCTTTATTGCCGAAACATTCCTGATAATAATATACTAAAAGAATATGAGTTAAGGGAGTGTACACATCAGTAAGTTTAGAATGCTTTGTACACCTAGTATTCATGTACGCCTGAGGATGACCCAGGTAAGGGCGGAAACATGTAGCGAAGATATCAACAGCAAAGTAAAGAAAATTTAGACGCGATAGTGTCTATCTTCTTTGTTTTCTGAACTTATTATTGTGTAGACTGCCTCAAATCATATTCTTTTAGTGAAGTATACACAACAGTATGCATACCATAAAGATGACGATAATATATTCTGTAGTCAGCGCCAAATGTTGCGATAATAGTTTCAGCCATTAAAAATAATTTTTAACGTAATGCGTGAAGGTGGATTGAAGTAGCTGATACATGTATAGTTTGTGTTTGTATTTAATGACCAAATTGATACAGTGCATATTTCTGATTATTTCGGTACGATATTACTGCTAAGTGTTTGACTGGTTTTGTTTCAACGGGTCGCGTAATCAGAAGGGATTGAAGTACATGTTTCTGTTCGGTGACTACTCATACGAAATGCTGCATTTGCTCGTACCGTCTTTAAGGTGCAGTTGTACTGCTTAGCCACACGTGTTAAGTTTTATGAGCAACGTTTACGGAAATATGTTTCAAAAAATGTTTTTGTGTGTAAAACTTGTCTTTTACTGAAGAGAAGCCCTGCTGATGTTGATTGAGGAATGTGCCTAAAAGAACACTTGGAAATAAGACAGGTGAAGTAGCAGGATGGAAGAAAGACGTTCATAATTTTTACTTTTTGTCAAATATTATTAAAGTGAAGTCGAGGATGCCGTAGCATGTAGTGAACGAACGATGCATACATTTATTTAAGGAGATATCAAGGAAAATGACTAGACCACGACGAATATGGAAGGATGATATTAAAATGGATCTTCAAGTTATATGGTGCGAGGGTGATGACTTGATATGGCCCAGGTTAGCGATCATGAACAAGATAATGAACGTCCTTGGAAATTGGGAATTTCTTGACCAGTTGAGCAACTTTAGCTTTTCAAGTCAGGCTCCACACCATTGATTGAATGAACCATATTTTTATATCTCAGAGGGACGTTGGGTTGGGTCAGGTCAGGTGTATTCGTACTCCTTCCTGCTCTTGTCACTAAAGTGTGCCCTTAGTAAAGTAATTGACTTAAACAATTTAATCCAATTTGTTCCCCACGTTCCCCTGAGGGCCCCATTACTGATGGAACTAAGTCTTTGAGCGGCCACCAGATGAAAGAATGTTTCAAGTCGCACGGTGTCATTTCCATTGCTGTTACACAAATTATCGAATACAGCAATACCTCGCATAGTCCGGCTTCGATCAGTCCGGATTCACTATAGTCCGTTTTGAAAATTTCAAAACAAACTAAATTTTAATTGAGCAAAATAAAAATAAATTCTAAAAAATTAGTACACAAATTTATTTTTAATACATAAATGATCGGGTTTTTCCCTTTATACAGTCAAGTCTCTTTTAGTGCGGTTTATTTTTATGTGGTTTTAAAGTTGTGCGATACGATACATATTTCAATTTTTGTCTGGGGTTCCCCGTTGTATATGTATGTACCTATGCTCGGGTGCTCTGACAGCTATCGCTGGAGGAGGTGGGGAGAGCACTACTTTAACGGAATTTTGGAAGAGCTACACCAGAAACGTTATCGAAAACATAGGCGAAGCATGACATGAATTAACGGCAAGCAATATGAGGGCAGTATGGAAACATATCATACCTCATTGTGCAAATGATTTCATTGGTTTTGAAACTCATTTTGCTGAAGTCACTAATAACATAGTGGAAATTGGACAACAACTTTATTTCAATGAGTTTTATTCCGTCAGCGTAATTGAGTGCATCAAATCGAACACTAATGAACTAGATAATGAAACACTTATTAACACAGATGAACAACGGGCTTATGAAGAGCGGGAGACCAACTTAGACAACGACGACTGTGTTGAAGTGCCTGCACAAGAATTAACAGCTGAACAACTACAAAAAATTATTGGAATGGTTGACACCTTGTCAGAGCATATTATGGAAGTTGATCCCAATATTGAACGTAGCCTTACAATTCGCCGAACGATAAACAATGCAATTCGTTGCTACAAAGAAATGTATGAAAAGAAAAGGCCAAAGAAGAAAAACGTGCAGACATGAATATTGCAATTTTTAGAGAATAGAAAAATGAATTTTTTAAAATCATTTGTAATAAAGACATTTGAATTTATTAATCGCGTTTTATTTGTTGAAAAACGGTATTTTTGTTGAACCAATTATCATTTCATGTATGTATTTAGTTCCTCGATTAGTCCGGTTTCAAACAGTCGGGGATATTGGCGGAACCGATTACCCGGACTATGCGAGACATTGCTATATTCCGAACGCTGTGGCCTCCTTGTAGTTTGAAACTAACATTCGCACAGCAGTTTCAAAAAATGACAAAAATATTTGTGGCGGGCATTTGGAGTTATTTTACGCAGCTCTGTCAGAAACGAAATCCTATGCGGGCCACGCAATTTTGTGCCCAGTGTTGAGTCGTAATATTTGAAATTGAATTCCTTAGTGTAGTTGGTTGAGGCACTGTGCTACAAGCCGGAAGGTCGCGGGTTCAAGTCCCGGTGAGGTCATTGGATTTTTTTCAATTTATCTACTCCTTCCACCCGCACTATGGCCCTGGCGTCGACTCATCCTCTAACAAATGAGTTGCAGGAATTAATTAAATAATTTTCCTAGAGGGACAACCTTACCGCCATCTTTGAACCGATTGTCTAGATAATGTGGGACCCTCAACGTCTCACAACCCTATGGGCCTTCACGGCCTGTTACTGGGATAGCTTCACTTCTTTTACTTATATTCCCCGTAATCGACCGCGGTCAAATGACTCATCAGCAGTATTCTGGTAGTTCTGGATTCGATTTCTGGGCGCGCTTTGAGTCACGTTCCGTGACGTGGGTAGTAGCCCCACCCCGCATGGATCGTGACGAATCTCCCTGCCCTCGTAATGGGTATTTCACAGACTTTCTCGTGCCCGCCCTGTACTTTTATTTTGCACAGTAGTACTTGAAATGCAAGTTGCATTAAATTATTGAAATTGAATGTAAGTGTTTCAAGCCGTTTCCGAGAGAAACAGCGTTTCATTGTAGGAAAAATTCGGAGAAACTGATAATTCACCCTCATAGATGTTGCAACAGACCGTGTGTACTCATATTTCCGTAAAATATCTTCTTTTGTAGGTAATGGTCATGATTAAAAAAACGTATGCAACGAAAAGTGAATGCAGACCTGTGAGCTCTTTCAAAACAATAGCCCATTATCTTTAGGCTGCTCTTTGAATGACAAGCAGCTCAGGAAATCGGATTGAACTCTTTTCAAAAGCAGTGTTACTGAACAGCAATATAGTCTTACAAACACTGCCAATAATAGCACAGTGGAAATTTATTTTGCCTCCCGTTTCTTGAATTCTTTTAGACCTATTTTCTTTTTTCTTTACCGGAGGATTTTTCAAAGTTTTGGGCCAGAGGAGGATGAGCAAGGGTTTGGAACCCATTGGCCGCTGCTATGAAGTTCCTAAATAAAAATTATTCAGGAACTTTCGCAAAATTAGTTTACACAGATAATTGTAATCCATTTTCTCCTATTTCACATTCTTTTTATCTATGGCCCTATCGTCCTTTTGTTATATCTTGGCAACCTTTTCAGTTTCTTAATCCTACACACTGTCTTTAGGATCCCTTTGACGGAGGATTAGCCCATCGTAAGGCCGCTCCCTAAATACAGAACACAAACACAGAATAAACGCACACAGACATTCATGCCTTGAGTGGGATTCGAACCCACAATTCCAGTGTTTGAGCGGGCGAAGACAGTTCATGCCTTAGACCGCGCGGCCACTGTGATCGACTCATTTCACATTCATTGGCCATTAATTTTTGGACTGAATGCAGTGAGTTACTGGGCGAAATCAGGTCAACACAGCATAGACCAGTGACGTACATCTTTCCTCGAAAGGGCCGAATTGTCAAACTGCTTTTGCGTGCCGCGCGGCAGAGAAACGATGGAAGTAAAGTAAAATGTTCTAGTAGTTACTATAGGATTCTGACGATGATGTATAACACAGAGAGATATTGGGTTTTCGGACTTCATCCATCACNTCCAGTTTCCGAAACGTCGCGTTTTTCTTAGTTATCTTAAAACCAGGACGATGGATAAAGTCCGAAAACCCAATATCTCTGTGTAAAAGGTTCTACCTCAAAACAGCTTTTTTCTCTGATCGATGAAATACTTGGAGTGGGCTGGCCTGAGTTAGTCGAATCCAGTCCAAACTGTCAGAAGCAGATTTTTAGACATTAATTTAATTTGACCTTCTATCTAATCTTACGTCTCACAGGAGCCTTCTTTCCAGATTTTTGACTAAAGTTCTGTATGCAAGCACCATCCCCCCCCCCCCAAGTATGTTAGAGCCCGATCACCTGTCCTTTCTTGATCCATGAACCGTGTTTGAAGAGTGTAAATTATGAATCTCATTATGCAATTTCTGTATCTGCCTATTACTTCCCTTCCCGTAGGTTCAGATATTCTCATCATTTTCGCAGACACCCTCAGTCAATATGTAATAATACAAATGCCACGTGAATGCAACAATTTATTTGGTTGTAGATCTTTGTTTTTTCTTCCTCTACACTACATGTTTCGGCCGTAATTGGTTATCATCAGGTGTATTTTTCACTACGTAACTGTCACACTGCACACAGTCCAAAATCTAAAACATCAGCCTGTCAGTTTTGTTTTAAAATCTTGCCAACACACGCTCGTCAATTTCATTTTAAAATTACAGTTTAAAATTTAAAATTTTTAAAATTTAAAGTTTTAAATACCAAGGACACCTGCTCTTGTCTACATGTGTTGCAGCGGCTATTTCCTGTTTCCAGCACCGTTCATGTATTGTTCTGTGCAGGCTCCCTGTGTGTGTGTGTGTGTGTGTGTCGCTGCTCATCTTTAATACTTTTGTTTTAGATTTCGGACTGTGTGCAGTGTGACAGCTATGTAGTGAAAAATACACCTGATGATGGCCAATTACGGCCGAAACATGTAGTGTAGAGGAAGAAAAGACAAAGATCTACAACCAAATAAATTGTTGCATTCACGACAGCATTTATATTATTACATATAGAAGTGTATGGTGCAGCAGGATGCTTAACTGTAATATAGTGAACAGTAGTTACCCTCAGTCAAGTTCATGCCTTTGGTTGATGGACCTAACAATTGTAGGCCCAGGGTTTTCAGATATGGTGCGGGAAATTGAATGAATCTGAAACGAATTATGTCAGTTATTCCCCGAATTTAATTTTCTCTTCTTTGTAACGTAATTCCACATATTTTTTACTGTGCCACATTTTCAAAGAACGCAGTAGCCGTTTTCTGTGATATGACTTCTGCCTGCATTCCTGTATTGAGACATGAACCTCTAGGGATGTTTTTAGAACATTTGTTTCCCAAGTGAAAATGCGTTAAAATATAAAAATGGTCATTAAATTAATATAAACTTCACTTAAAATGATTTTCGTTTTGGAGGTTCTTCAGATTAGAACTGCCACTTTCAGTGGAAGAAAGTAATAAACTGAAGTGTTCGTTCTTGTTTCGCCCCATAGAAAAGAGCTTCATACTTCAGTGAAATTGGTATTCTCGGATTACGCAGTAATAAAAACAAAAGACAGAAGAGACTAAATGTGACGCCAGATTTTAGAAATCCCCTTTCTGATATCAAAACAAACATAAGAAGGATTTGTGAAGAAAGAAAGAAAGAAAGAAAGAAAGAAAAAGGACCTCTCCCTCCCCTTTCGCATTGATAATTGCCAATATATGGCATTATTAGCTTTTAAGCTTCATTTTCCGTATATGTGAAATGCGATTTTTGTTTCAAAATATGTGCGGGTAAATGCGTGATATTTTGGTCCGGTGCCCTTATTTAACTTTTATTTATTATTATCCTTATTTATTTGTGGAATTCTAAAATGACGAACACTTGGAACTCGTGAGGTGCGGGCGACGCTAGCGTCGCATTTTATATGATCCTGAAGTCATGTATGGTAACAGATCTTCGAAAACCATGCAGCTTTCTTTCTTGTAGAATATAAGACAAAATGGCTGCATCATGAAACCTGAATTAACTTCCTGTTTGAAAGCGATAATTAATGAATCCTTTTAGTTAGTCTCTTGTTCGTACGGAGATGGATCATACACATTCCCACAAGTTATGTATTAAATATTGCTTTTGAGTCGACAGAAACATGGTGAAGGTATGAATCTTTTATGTTATGTGCAACGAATTTAAAATTGTTTCCAAGAAAGAAGAAAATTAATAATCACTGTTGTTAACGTATCCATAAAATTATTTGCAATAGCTAGGAGCATTCAGAAGGCAAAGATGCAAGGGGCCTCGGCGTGGCCTTGCCTTTCCAGTTCTTTTGTCATTTCGTAGAGCCAACTGTTGCTCCCTTTAAAGCAGATTATAATGAGGAACCCATTGCGATACTGGAGGCAAGGAAGTGGGTTCCATGGATAGTGGAGATGAGTCCCCCACCCAGTGTTCCTCCTGTTTTCCTTCTTGTCAAAACCACAAGCTTGTAAAACGCCGGAGAAAGCTTAAAATAATGACATTCCTGGCAGGAAGACTGAAGGAGAGTACACATGTAGTTAAATGTGCAGGAGAAGGGGGGTTAGGAGCTCAGTGAAGATGTACTCGTAGAGGAGTCAATCCATGGACCATCTTCCCATGTCATCAGTGTCGTTTCAGTGTTCTTATGATACTAAAGAGATACCGAGATCACAAATACTTCTGCCATGAACTCTTTCGTTTTTTAATGTTAGTGAAAATGAATTGTGCTTCCATCCCTTGACACTTCATGTTTGTAGGTGTCGTCATTGAAAATAATAAATTACTGTGAAAGCAAAATTAACGACTTTTTTAACGAACTCAGGACGAGTTCAAACGAGACTAGGTGTAGAAGAAATAGGAGCGCTACCCAGGTACACTTGAGCGTACAGGAAGATGAAAATTACACAACAGGAAACTTGTTTGAACGTTTCATTCAACTAGGATGGTAAGAACATGTTGCACCATTTACGAAAACTAGATTCGCATATACAATTTTGGTTATTGTTTGCGTGCCGTCAGAAAAGAGGGTGAAGAGGATATTAAAGTGGTCCTTGATGTAAAGGTTGTAATCTCGGCTAAGTATAGAGTACATTGGCGGGGATTATAGTAGCTGTGTTGAGTATTGTGGTTCTTAACTGAGTTACGAACACGCGGCAATAGATTCTGCGTGTCATATGAGGCATTGCGCATGCTTACTTTTCAGTAAGTCTCTCCAGGAAGGTTTTGTTTCCTTTAGACACACACACAGCCTTATGATTCACATTCTGCGCCATGATTCTTCACAGTATAAATAAAGGTAAAGCGCCCTGCTATGAAGACGTAGGGGGAGTGGAGGTATTGAACCACGTATGCTGAAACTCGGCACTAGGTTAAGGCGACGGGTCAGTTTCACGGCCCGACAGCTGTACCTCTTCTTAAAGAGCCATTGGTACTCACGGAGGACTAAGCTTAATAGGCCCAAAGCTGTCTGGACGGTGTGGAAAAGGGAAAATCCTCTTGCTCCTGCCAGAAATCGAACCCCGTTTACCTCACTCATCGTATCAGTAGCCCAGTCGTTACACCGACACTGAAGTATCCTGACTCCCAATTCTTTGCAGCAGTTGACGTTATTGTTGCTGACGATTTGTTGTTTTATTGTTGAAATTCCAGAAGTTGGACAGCCAAGCGCCCGCCATATACATGGCTACTATAAATGATTCATTCGTTTTTAAAACGCTATATTTTCCAAAGCAATACACATACAAATATGATTGATACATAAAAAGAACCGTAAACTCGCCAAGTTTTCTTCACACTCTACGAATGTTCTATGTGTGCCCCTTGGGTCACACGACACACGTCCAGGCGGTAGTCGAGCTCGTTCCACACATTTTGTAGCATCATCCTGTCAATGGTCATCACTGCAGCATCGATGCGTTCCCTCAGCTCTACTAGTGTTCCTGGCAGAGGGGGTACGTAAACACGATCCTTAATGTGCCCACAAAGGAATAAGTCATAAGGCGTTAGATCAGGTGATCTGGGGGGGCCAAGCGAACAGAGCTACGTCATCCTCACCAACACGCCCAATCCAGCGTGTCCTTAAATTGCCGCAAAATACTTTGGTTACTTGGCGGTTCTTTTCCGTACTCTCTTTTGAATGCGCGTTGCACTGCTATAACAGATGAACATCTCGCATATTCCAACAAACAAAAACTCTTTTCTTGCTTTATCGCCATTTTGTAAAGGCACTGAACGCGTGCTGCCAACTGGTGCACACAATACAAACTTGATGAGTTTACGGTTCTTTTTATATATCAATCATATTTGTACATGTAATACTTCGGAAAATATAGCGTTTTAAGAACGAATTAATCATTTATAGTATCCTATATATGGATGTAGCATATCGAATCTTGTGCGTGACACCAGTGCTGTATGCATGTTTCATGGTTTCTCTCGGCCACAGCAGCTAATGCTGAGGTACAGCGGTGTTCCTGCCCAATATTTTTCTCGAATTTACCATACCTACCGTCCGCCCGGTTATCCTTTCAGATTCTCGGGTGCCACGTGATCTGTCATAGCGTTCAGTCACCCTCGAGTTGATCAACTTCTTATTGTTGGACCTTTATTTTGAATTGAAGGATGGATCCCAGCGTAGTCAGTACAAGTTTCTTTCCAAGTATTTTCTTTTTTCACTGCAAGTCGTATTTATATCGGTACATTAGCCTCGGGGTCATCAGTTTATACTCGCTTGAATTGGCACTAACTTGACTGGAATCAGAGTGAGGAAGGCTGGAAGTTGATTTCCTTTTGCTTGATTTGTGACATTCCTTTCTGCTAGACACGACGACCCACCTTGAAATTTAGGGACGAATGTTGTGTTGGTGGGAACAGGGAAACCCTCTTAAAAAGCTTATAGGGCTTAGAGTTGAAGTTAGTCCTGTGCTCAGTCACGCGCAACATCGTGGAGATAACGTAGATACGTAGGGAAGTGGGAATATAGTTCACTGCCTTTTAATCTGCACCTTAGATGGGAGTGGTTATCTTCACGCCCGAGCCGTTGTATCCACAGCATTTAGTTGGGTAGGCCTGGATTGCAAGCGATAGTCCCGTCTTTGGGGAGCCAAAGTGATCCCAGCTGTAATCCCTTGTTTCCTGAGGGCAACCTGTGACATACGAATTTTCCAGTAATTTGTTCAGGATGCTGCGCTGTCGATGTGAACAGGGTCGTGGCATGCAGCGCTACAAGTTCCTAGCGAGTCGACGATTGTAACGAAGAAATCAAGAAATTCTAAACGCCACTCATGACACATGATCACAAATCACTGGCGTAATTTTTTTTATTGTACAGATTTTTATCGTACTTCCCATATTTTGAAAAATGAAAGTAGGCGTATGCAATGTCCATGCTTTCTGTTTGTTTCTTACCTCCCAACCCCCTTTGAGCCAGTCCTTCAGAAACTTGGTGCGCATTGCATGGCACCTGAACACACCCCAGCGGCGTACTTCATAAATCCCTCCCATCAGTCTGTGTGTCTATGTGTGTCCTCCCTGTTGTTACTAGGCAACGGCTAGGTAAACACGTTCCTGCTGCAACGAATACACGCAACAATTGAAAATTTGTTGGACGCATGTGTCTTGTCTGTCTCCCCCTTTGTAATCGCTAAGTAACAACTCGGTAAAGACGTGTCCGCTGCAACGAATAATTGTTTGAGGCGTTTTCTTTGTGGTCCATGTCGTATCAGAGGAAAGTAGTCGATTGGTTCTTCCTAGAATTACTTGTGCCGTAAGAAACAGCCATAGCATATATCGCGCTTAGCTGATGCCCATTTCCCTCCAGAAATCAGTCCAAATTCTTCCACTTCTTTCTGACAAAAGAAATAATACCTCATATGCGATATCCCCCCCTCTCTGCCACATTTTTTTTAAGCTCAGCTGCTACCCGAAGCTGTTGTATTCTTGTTCAGCTCAGCAGCTGTCATGATTGTCCATGTGAGAGGGCTGCCCCCGACACAAAACAAATGCACCGAGTGGTAAAGAGAGACGCACTGCTCCATGTTGTGTGTGGTTTCTCGTGCAATTTTCACTACTCAGTATCTGTTTAAGTTGTAGACAAAGAGAGGATGGAAATAAAAAAGATCCAGTTTAAGAATCAATAGACGAATGGATTGGCGGGTAGATTTGTAAGTAGGTAACTGGATTTGTTAACAATACATTTCACTCACTCATTCATGGACCTGAGCCCTTTTTGAGATGCCGCCAATTATGCAGCTACTCAAGAATTTCCCAGCATTTTATGGAGCCCGAAGGTTCATTAACGTGTTTACAAGATCCCGCCACTGGTCCCTATCCTGAGCCAGATAAAGCCAATCCATACTATCCCATCCTATATCTCTAAGATCCATTTTAATATTGTTCACTCACCTATCCCTTGGTATGCTCGGTGGTCTCTTTCCTTCTGCCTTTTCAACCAATATTCTATAGGTATTCGTCTTCTTCCCCATTCGTGCTACATGCCCTGCCCACCTCATCCTCCTTGACTTGATCATTCCAATTACACTTGGAGAAGAGTACAAGTTATGAAGCTCCTCATTGTGCAGTTTTCTCCAGCCTCCTGTCACTTCATCTCTCTTCGGTCCAAATATTCTCCTCAACACCCTGTTCTCAAACACCCTCAGTCTGTATTCCTCCCTTAAATGTCAGAGATAGATACATTTATTTCACAAAATCATATGCACGTGAAACAAGAATTGCGTCTCAGATGTAAGTGCATTGCCAGTGTCTGGGGCGTCATTTCCTCACGTGATGCAGTAACGGCTTTCCTTTGTCGGTTCTTCGGATGAGTTGCTTGTACGTCTGGTATTTGTGGAACAGCACCTCCACATTGCTACGCATGCTGTATACAGCCAGTATTGCAGTCTCAGGGTAACATTTCACAGTGCCTGGGTTGTGGTGATGAACTTTATGTTCCCATATGTTTGTAGAGGACTTTGCTGCTTGCTGCGCGTCAGTATCCAGTCTCAGATATTCTCACTAGCTAGATAGGTGACAGGACAGATAACAAATTCATAAATGAGATACATTAGATAGGTAGATAATGACTGGAAAAGGTATATAGATACATCGGTAAGATCGATTGGATGGGTGGGACGGACAGATAAAGGCGACTTGCTGTAACGGATACGTAGTTGGATGTTATTCATCTGGTTGTCGCTTAGTCTGTCATCTTCGGTTTGCGTGTAAGCTTACTGATTGAGACATTATGTGAATATTAAACAATTGTACATTAAGCTCAGTCGGTATGGAAGCTGCCTACTTGCTGGACCGCCGAGGGATCGGGGTTCGATTCCCGCTAGGGACAAGAGACGTTTTTCTAAACAGCGTCCAGAACTTCTCTTGCGCACATCTAGTCTCCTATCCAGTTGGTAATGGGGACGCTTTCTCCGGGTTAAAGCAGCTGGGACGTGAAGCATACCACTCGTATCTCTCTAGTGCCCAGGTTAAGAATGTGCAGATTTATATATCCACTCACCTACACATACATCTTCATGTCGTCGTGCATAATTAAGCACATGGACTTTTTTTTAGCCTTCTTTCCAGAAGTAGGCTAATGCGATCGCCTTCCTGTCTATGTCGGTGTAGTATCGCCCCCATCAGCTTTTGAATGCCTGAACCAGTCTTTTATGAAACTTGGTATGTATATCATAACACCTGAGCCCATCTCAGTGGCGTACATCATTCTGTATCCCGTATCGTTGCTAGGAAACGGCACGGTATACATGTTCCCGCTGCAACTCCTACATAATTGAACAATCGTTGAACGCATCGTTTTACGTGCGGTGCTCATATGAAAGGAAATTAACCGATTAGTTCTTCCTAGAACTTCTTGTCTCACCCTTTTGCCAAATTTCACCGTTGGAAACTAATTTCCAGGTGGCATGAAAAATTGTGTCATATTGAATTTCAATGGGGCAGGCGGTAGCGTAGTTGGTTGAGGCACTATGGCACAAACCGGAAAGTCGCGGGTTCGATTCCTAATGAGGTCATTCGATTTTTTTTTCCAATTTACCTAATCCTTCCAGCCGGACTGTCTCCCTCGGGTCGACTCAGCCTCTAACAGAAATGAGTACCAGGAATCTTCCGGAGGTTAAGGATGGCCAGCACGTAAGGCTGAGAACCTCACCTCCATTTGTGAGTCGATTGTTTAGACGATGTGTGAGCTTCGACGTCTCATAACCCTATCGGTATTCACGTCCTGATACAAGGATAGCTTTACTTAACTTCACCGCCTTCTATGAGCTGATTGTCTAGACGATGTGGGAGCCTCGAAGTCTCGTAACCCTATGGGTATTCACGGCCTGTTACAGGGATAGCTTTACTTTTTTATTGGGTTTCAATTCCGACTTCTTACGCCAACGTAAGAACGAGTTGTTTCCAACGTGTCATTCCTACAGTCAAGAACGGCTGTTTTTGGCTTCGAAGTGCACCATGAGTTGCAACAGAAATACAGAGGAAACTGGACTGAAGCCTGCATGTTAGGGATGCATCTTGAGTGCAGCATACATTAATTTGTGCGGTTTGGGGTTCTCAGCTGTGGTTAACGTCGAATTTAGGGCTTCTTTGATGTGACCCCGAACAGTTCGGTAGATGGAAGCTAAAGTTTTTGAGAAACCTGCAGGGCTGGTCTCTCCGTTATGTTTGTGCCCTTGTACCAACTCTGTTATGCGTGACAAACCAGTTTGTCAATGTAACAGGTTGCAGCGACTTTCTATACCCAGATATATTGATTTGATTCATGCATCTGTCGCGGTATAATTGTGAATACTTCATATTCTGGAGGTCGTGATTTCGAATCTCGACCTCGAGGCCGGCTGACGTAGCTGGTAGTTACAGCTTTCCTCAGCTCTCCAAGTAAAATAGGGCACGGTCACTTCGTTTCACAATCTTATAATCTATGCAGTTTAAAATCCGCCTTAATTACGAGAGAACCAGTATTTATTCAGTCTTTTTATGGGGGGGTGGCACACGGTAGCGTAGTTTGTTACAAGCCGGAAGGTCGCGGGTTCGATTCCCGATGAGGTGGATTTTTTAATTTGCCTAACCCTTCCAGCCTCATTACGGCCCTGGGATTGACAGCCTCTGAGAGAAAGAGACACGAGTCCAGGAATCTTCCTGGGGTTGGGGGTAAAAGGCGGCCGGAGCGTAAGGCTTACAACCTTACCGCCATCAGTGAGCCTATTATCTAGAACATGTGGGAGCCTCGACGTATCACAATCCTATGGCCCTCCATGGCCTGTTACAGGGATAGCTTTACTTTTTATTTGTTTATGTTTTCTGTTTGCTAGTATAGGATTTCTTCTGCCATAGGTGTCTCGCTGGTTAAGGTATTTCATGCTTTTATAAAAGCCTAAAGGCCTGTCGCGACATTAAAATCCCGTCATCTGAGCCTGTTGAACCCAGACAAGCCGTTTTTGGCCAGCATTCCAAATTTTCTTCGCAACGGGTCTAAAGGGACCAAGGTAAATTCGTAATAGTAGAATTTTTTTTTCTCGGACGGGGCGCCGTGTAGCTTGGTAACCGTTTGTTGAAATTTTGGAGACGTACACCTGTATCTTCAAGGTAGGAGAGTGCGCTAAACATGGAAAGAAGTTTTGGTATAAAGAAGAAGGAGCACGACCCAGGGACTGTGGGTCGGCTAACAGAAGGCGGTAAACTTTTTAACACTGTCTCACGTCACCCCATGAGTTTGTCATTTTGTGTTGTTTTATATTCACTTTTATCCTCTCTTAACCACCGCCTATGCCGCCTCCCCATTCCCCCTTCTCTTACACCAGCCCTTACAAGTGCCACTTCCCTGGTGCTGGTCCTTCCCTATAACAAAACTACTTGTGTCTACTTCCGGCTTGTTCTGTCCTGCAGGTGGATGCAATACGTTCCTCCGAAACGTGAGTAACGATGCACCAGACCATACAATGTTACTTGCAGAAGACGGTAGTACTTTTCATGGACACGTGGTAGCGTAGTTGATTTAGGCAGCTACAAGCCGGAAGGTCGCTGGTTCAAGTCCCAATGAGGTGGATTTTTTCAATTTACCTAATCCTTCCAGCCGCACTATGGCCCTGGGGTCGACTCAGCCTCTAACAGAAATGAGTACCAGGAATATTCTTGGGGGTAAAGGGCGGCCGGCGCGTAGGGCTGACAACCTTGCCGCCATCTGTGAGCCGATTGTCTAGAAAATGTGGGAACCTCAGCATCTCACAACCCTATGGACCTCCGCGGCCTGTTACAGGGATAGCTTTACTTTTCGTATTCGTCGCCATGAGAACCTGGAACCCCTTTAGTATATTTGGTCCCAGACGAAACTCTGGATAATCTGTCCACAACCGGGAGTCGCACTGGGTACCTCTCAGACCACAAGAGACTCTGTACTTGCCGGCCGGCGTTTGACCTGTTAAATCGGTCTTCGGATTGCTGTATAGACACGAACCGTGTCTTGGTTTGTTTCGCAGGAAGCAGCATTAGTCACGGGCCGATGGAGGTGCGGATGTGCTTTCCACAGTTTTAACATCCTCTCTTCATTCATTCTCAAGACTGTTCATTTGTGGGGCCAGGACCCGTTACTGTATCCTGGCAGAGCCATGGCCCGAGTCAGATGGATATGCCGTGATAGGCGCCTGAGGAAAATGTGCCAGTAGGAGGCTAGATGGAGGAAACTACTGACTTGACTGCTGAGTAAAACAACCTACTCCGCTACCAGCCAAATGTGGGGTCACATGACATCGCTGTCGCATACGTCAAGAGAGAGGTCATAAATGGGCATGGGGCAAAGGTGGAATGACGATTAACAGGGGAAGCCTCCCCAAAATGACTTGGAGTAAAACCTACCCCAATATCACTTCGTCCATTGCAAAATCTATCAAATGGCCCGGAGTCGAACTCGAAGCTCCACAATGAGAAACCAGCGCCTAACCGCCTGAGCTATGGCACGGCCAAAGAAACTGCCAGCAGATAAAACAAGCATATTGATGTTAACTGTTGATTGTAAGATTTGAGGTTTTCACGGCGGTGTCTATGAAACAAGCGGTCTTCTGGATGTGGCACCGTGTAGATGTGGTGTCTGCTTGCACCGGTTCTCACGGTATCTTCGCTTGCGGATTTTCTTATTTTTTCCTTCTACCCTGAAGATGGAGGCGATACGCCTCCGAAACGTCGGTTATCACCACATCTACACGGTGCCACATCTCAAAAGACTGCTTTCTTCATAACTGTTGATTGTTTAGCTTGGTGCCAAGTGTCAGTGAAGGTATAGTCGCCATGTTTATATAAAGGTCTGTATTGAAACAGAGAAGCTTTGCTGTTTGCAGGGAGAAACATAGCCATCTTCCCACTTGATCACTTAATGATTATCTTGACTTAGAGCGTAATACAGTATATGCAGCTGAAACACATGTCTCTTACCGAACACGCAAACGGACACTAATGGATGTTTTTCATGTATAAAGTTTAGAAAGGACGGGCATTAGCGTTAGTGCTACTGATTTTTTAATTTATATAATCATACGGTATTGTTAACATTTTTTTTTATTTTCTCCTTTAGTAAAATGACTATATCCCCATGTTGAGTTACATGTTGACCCAAAGGGTCAGTCCGTAAGACCGGCTGAATCTTGTTTCGGAGATGGTACGTACACGACGTCAGAGGCACTTGGTTTCAGCAGAATTTCTTCCTCGAGACAGGCTCTGGCAGTTTAAAACCTATGTGTAAATTCCGCATAATATGACGTGGCGGTTATTTAATATAATTTATATTGGTTACATAAGTGGGTAATGCAGAGAGGTCATTAATCTCGTCTTTTCCCTCCACCACCCCCTCCTCCAGTCCTCCGGCGGAGATACGGGTTTAGTTCAGTACCTGTTTCCTGCAGTGCAGCAACTTACTGAAATTACTGCTGTATTGAGGAGAAAGGCATGACATTTGTTATGAGTTCGTGTGTTGAGAGCCCATTGCTTTCTCTAGNCCGGATGCGGCCCGCGGGCCGCCAGTTGGTCATCGCTGCTCTAGAGAGTGGCCCTCCATCACGGATTGTGACTGACTGTGTAGGGCCTAAGCTTAGAACCTCTGTCAGTTAATACCTACCCACCCCTTACATACCTTCGTGGGCTTCGGCTTGTAGGATAACCTTACCGTACCTGTGTCATGACCTCGATTGTTCAGTGGGTTGTCGCCGGCGTTGCACCCAACAAGGTGGCTGAAGTGGCAACGCTTCTGATTTGTGTGCAGTTCGAAACTCTGCCGTTACACCGATTGTGGTGAGGTGTTCTTGGTCTTCCATAGTGCCTCCGAGAAAATGCTGGAATATAACCACTGATTAGGCTAGAGTTCTTGGCTACAGATCCAGAAGTCCCGGTTTCCATTCCCGGCGCTACCAGATTTTTTGAGAAGTAGTGGGCCTGGAACGGGGTTCACTCTGCCTCGTTAGGATAACTGAGGAGCTATTTCAGGCAAATAGCGGCTCTGGTCTAGAAAGCCGTAATTAACGGCCGTGGAGATCCGTTGCCATGACAACGCGACGGCCTCTATATCCGCTAAAGTTAGCGCTAACTTCAGTCGCTCGGTCGGTACAGTTCGCTTGTGGACTAAATGCCACGGAGTTTTGGTTTAGCCCACATTCACTTCGTTATTCACTGCTGACAGTGTCGCTAAAGGAACCTTATTTTGTGTACCGGTGGGTTGGAGGACATATGACGAGGTACGAAAATGTTTATGTTTTCGAAGAGTTTCAGAAATGTGATGGTTATCTCTTCTAAAATGCATCCTAACAAGCAGCACTCTCTCATTCCCCATATGTCTGGTCGAGCTGGGGGTTTCTATCAGAATTTAAGGGCATCTAGGGCAGACAGTCCACGAGTTTGGCGATAATGTGAACAGCCATATTCTGTCTCGCGTCGGGACCTGAAGTTGTGATTTGTTGGTATTGTAGTTGGCCTTGTGATGTGAGTTGCTAAATTAGTCTCTAGCAGCGACCGCGTTATAATAAATAACCCGAGACCTGCATTTTTACTTCACTTCGCGTTGAAATTTCAGCAAGAAATTTGCAGTTATCACCGTTATTGAATTGGGAGCATGAAATATGTTGGGAAGACAATGTTTATGCTTAGCAGCGTTTGTTGGACAGGGCCCAGAATATCAGTACTCAGTAAGGATTTTAAGGCGCGTCCACATTACTCGTGCTCGTGCGTCAGAAGCTTACTGCTGCCGGAAAATCAAGATCTGGAGCTGATATCTGTTGTGAAGAAATGCGAAGGCTTTGTATGCAAACCAGTTTGGGCGTCCACTTCGTCAGCTCAAGATCCCGATTTTCCGGCAGCAGTAAGCTTCTGACGCACGAGCACGAGTAATGTGGACGGGCCTTAAGAGGAAGCTACAGGTCTCGTACTTTCTCATAGCTCCTGAAATTTTGCATGACGATCTTGATCGCTACTCTCGCCATTTGCTGGAACGGGGGAGGGGTGTGTGTGAGAATTGGCCGAGTTTCGAGATGGTCTGTGGCACACTGTCCATGTGGGAACTGAAGCAGTCCACGTCCGTGCGTGGAAATCAACTGCCCACGTTTCGGCTATTGTCACGAGCGCTGAAAACTGTTCCACTTCCGGTTCCGTCAGCCCTTCTCTCATTATATTGTTTCTGTGCGAATTGAACATGACATGTCGCTTCACATTAGGTTTTAACCGATTTGTGCAAACCGCCGTCCGCATAATTGTCCCGCGTCACCCTGCTTGTGACATTGCGGTGCCCAAACCACTACTTGACATCTCCCCACGTATTCAGTGGCGTTGAGATGGGGTTGTTACTTGGTAAATGGATAACCATATGGCCTTCCGCACTTAAAACGTCATCGAGGGCGTGATCTGAGTATTTGAAGGTTCTGTCTCCACTTCTAGACGAGATGAGATGCACTTACCGGATTCTCCATATTGTCTTGCGCTATCTCGTCCTAGTTCCATAGAGTTTACTTTTTTTTTTAATTCGCTTAGTGGGGGGTGGAGTCCGACTGGGTCCACTCGGCACGGCGGCCACTGATTAGCCTATTGTAGCCTGCCCCGGGTGGTTATAATGATGGAGAATTTGGTGTAACGAAGATTGGCAGGTGAAACCCAAGTACTCTGAGAGATCCCGACCGAGCGCCACTTTGTTCACCACAAATATCACTTGACCAGACCCGGGATCGAACCCGGGCCGCCGCGGTGGTAGGCCTTCGATTAACCGCTTGAGCTGTGACGCGGCCTTAGAGTTTGCCTTACTCGCAGGTGTGAAATTTCGGAATATTCTGAATTATTTAAGCTGCAGAATACAGTCCAGTACTCGGGCGACGCTACACGTTCTCTAATCCCGAAAACCGACAGACAGAAGAAGTGTGGTTGTATGTTTCGGAAAAGTGTATTCTATTTTCTTTCTCAAATTGTGTTGAAAGCATTTCTCGCGCCTGTAAATATTTAACGAGTTACGCACGTTCTACTCGTAGTCTACAATCGTGACATATTCATAACATCCTTAGGCTGGGGCCACACGAGCGCACAAAATGCGTCCGTTGTAACGACGTCGTGACGTCCGTTGTAGAAATAAACAAGATAGGCGAATGCTACGCTTTCTTCTGGCTCAATTGCAGAGAGAACCTACGCACCGCATTCTGCAACTCTGTGGTGTCCTCAGCAACGTCCGTCATAAATTACGTTCGTTACAACGGATGCATTTTGTGCGGTCGTGTGGCTCCAGCCTAAGTTGCAGGGTGTCTTTCTACCCGCAGTCTTCAGTCGACATATTCATAACATTCTTCGGGGAAAAGCCCCCGGTTCCCATTGGATAGGAGGCTGGGTGGGCCGCAAGGATGGTCTGGACGACTTGGAGAAGATTAAATTCTTGACCCTACCGGGCTTCGAACTTCCGCCCTTCGGTCGTCCAGCCCGTAGCGAATATTTGGCCATTAATTAAGCCGCGATAGCGACTTTTATAACGCCGTATTGCTTTGTCTTGCGCTGGCAGTGTGATGTTTAGTTGGAATTTTCAAGATGGCAACGTGCCAATTTGTCGCCTCATTGAAAGGTCTGTATACTCGTAGCCTTAAGTTTTTCAAACTTGAAGTTCGAAGGCGACGCGCCGAAAAGGGCCTTACAAGTGCCAGGCAACCAAATTAGTGGTAGCGCAATTGTGACGCGGTTGCGCAGCTTAAATGTAGCCTATCAGTCGATAGAGGATTACGTATTTCTGAAAATTAGCTCGTTTTTGTTTGTAGCGTGTAGATCACGTGTCGTCACCTTTTGGATCAGAGCAGACGTGTTCTGATTTTCGCTACTAAATTACAGTATTAAATTTTCAAATTGAACTTAATGATTATAAAATCATTAATGAAAGTAATGTGCCCAGTAGAGGCACAATAGATCACTGTGTTCGTGGTGCAAGGGCCAAGAAGGCCCATCCCTTATACAGTGTGCCCAGTTCGATATAGCATTCAAGTGAAATTTTGATAAATTATTTTAATTTCAAGATCCGAGACTGTGAGGTTACGAACAGTATGTAAAGAGACAGTGAATTTTGTTGTGCTTTCTCTACTTACTTCGTCATAAGTGCCTCATAGTGCCTCCCAGTTGCGAGTACATGGTGGTAGGTCTGGCCTAACACCCTTGAGATGCTCATGTTATCCGGCCCTCTAGTCCGTCCAGTCACATTCGTTTTTTTTTTTTCTTTTGTGCCAGCCCCAATTTGGGCCTTGGCCTTCCTCCATGAAATTCTCCGTTTCATTTCAGTTTACTAGATCCTAGACATTCGGTAGGACTCCTTGGGCGGGTGATCAGCTCATCGTAAGGCCTCTCTATTTGTACACAAACACAGAAAACGCACACGCACAATCACTAAACATCTGTGCCCTGAGTAGGATTCGAACACATGATCCCGGCTTCCGAGCGAGCGAAGACAGTACATGCCTTAGACCGCTCGGCTACCGTGACCTGCGTCACATTCGTCTGGCTGCCCTTAATTACATTTATGGGAGTACATTGGCGGGGGCACGCGGTAGCGTAGTTGGTTGAGGCACTATGCTACAAGTCGGAAGGTCGCGCGTTCAAGTCCCGATGAGGTCATTGGAATTTTTCCAATTTACCCAATCCATCCAGCCGCACTAAATGCCCTGGAACCGACAACCAAATGAGTACCAGGAATATTCTTGAAATGTTCTTTGGGGTAAAGACAGCCGGCGCTTAGGGCTGGCAATCTTGCCGCCATCTGTGAGCCGATTGTCTAGAAAATGTGGGACCCTCAACATGTCACAACCCTATGGGCCTCCACGTCCTGTTACAGGGATAACTTTACTTTTTACTTTACATCTCATTGGCGCCCATTCCTTTAGATATTTACATATATATAACCCTGAAACGTGAGAGCTTCTGCTACATCAAGAAATTAGGAAACTGAGACAGCAAGTTCCTCCGAAACGTTGATCTGTACCCAACTAGCAGAATACAGAACTACACAGCATCACGTTCCAGAAGAAATTCTCATACTCACAGACGTGAGAATCTCAACTCTTACCTCCTGCTATCGCTGCTGCACTTGACTCTAATTCTTGTGGTTTAATCATGTACAGTAGAACGCTGATTATCCAAATTTCCAGTTAACCGAATCACCGCAACCAAGAAACGTGTGTGCTATACAAACATCACTGTTGGACTTTTTCAAATGAAGCGTTTAAAGTGTTAATTTATAATTAAATTTATTAATTTTTCATGTTTCATCTGTTTTAAAGTGTTCTCAGTTTTATTATTATAATAGTACAATACATGATAGTGTTTTTTTTTCGCGGATAAGAAGTTAATCCAATTATTCGAATGTTCAATAATCCGAGCCACCATTATCAATAATTAATTCGGATAATCGGCGTTCTGCTGTACATGGTTTCTTCACAGTTCCTCACACATCCCTTTAATACATGAGCACTGTTCGCGATATAGTCGACTGCGCATGCGGCTAAAACCGGTCAGTTATAAATGGGACAGTAATGCCGCCCGCGAACTCTCCGGTCTGTTCAGTTCCTTCACGAGCTGTCGGATCGCACAACATCTGGTAAGTCCATCGATCTCTTTTGTTAGGTGGTCATTGCAGCAACAGTTGGCTTGTGTCACCTGGCAGATCAGACCGACTCAAGGTCAGGATATTTATCTTTTCTGGGCTATTGTGTGATGTGCACTTATTTGTAATCAAACCTTGGTCAGTATTACATAAAGAAACGAAACCTGTACTTCGAATTGCACTGTATTAGAAAATGTCTACCCTTTCTCTTTCCTCTTGCTCTCAGTTTGGAGCTTAGGGCTGATTCCTCAGTTTCATGATCATTTTACAGACGGTAGGACTCCTTGGACGGGTGATCAGCTCGTCGAAAGGCCTCTACCTAAACACAGGACAACACAAACACAGAATAAACGCATACACACACCAAACATCCATGCATTATGTGGGATTCGAACCCACGATTTCGATTTCCGAGCGAAGACAGTATATTCCTCAGACCGTTCGACTACCGTGACCGGCATTATAAATATTAATAAATCTTAATTACTTAAAATTTTTAAAAGTTAACCAAAACGTAGATAAATCATATCTCAACATGTTATATAGTTGTGATAACTATATAAAAACTTGTTGAATTTAGGAAACATGGTCAAAATTTTTAACTTCCTACTTGATACGCAACAGGATGTTCAGACAATGAAGATTATTGAATTAATTCCTCTTTAAACAATTTTTAGCTCAACATGTTAATTGTAAACTTCTTGAATCGTCTTGCAATCTTCGCGTGGACTCTGCCTGAGTCGTATTAGCTTATCCTTTAGTACGTATACGAAAATTACGCTCAGCGCCATGATAGCTGTGAGGCTGATATATCCTTGAGCTAGGTCAGCCCAGTTCACAGTCTTACGTCGTTATATTTACTTAAGATACGGCTGGGGCCACCCGAGCGCACAAAATGCGTCCGTTGTAACGAACGTCGTGACGTCTGTTGTAGAAATAAACAAGAGAGGCGAATGCTACGCTTTCTTCTGGCTCCGTTGCAGCCAAAAAAACTATGCTCCGCATTCTGCAACTGTTGGTGTCCTTAGCAACGTCTGTCGTAAAGTACGTTCGTACAACGGACACATTTTGTGCGCTCTTGTGACCCCAGCCTAAACTGTAATATTATCAAACCTTCTGCTCGGAATTAAAAGTGACCGCACTCCAACACGTCCTCCACGAAAGTTGCAAAATGCTTCCTCGTCCCTATTACCCAAGCTATATATTAAGCCCATCATAACATTCTTAATGTAATTAGGACGTTGTACTGAGGCTGTAAGCCGGTCGCGGTAGCCGAACGGTATTAGGCATGTACTGTCTCCGCTCGCTCAGAAGCCGGTATCGTGGGTTCGAATCCCACACAAGGCATGGATGTTTTGTATGTGTTTATTCTGTGTTTGTGTTGTCATGTGTTTAGGTAGATGCCTTGCGACGAGCTGATCACTCGTCCAAGGAGTCCTACCATCCGTAAAATGATCACGAAACTGAAAATCAACGGCCAGGGCTCAAGGGGCTGTAGAGCCAGCAAAAAAGAAAAAAAATGCAAATAATGAAGTTCCTCGTGAACTCCGTTCCCATTGTTCATCTCTTGCACTGGAACGTTTTTCACAATAGACATACGTTCTTTTCAAATACTTGGAATTTTTGTCCCCACAATTTTACAGCTGCACTAAATAAATGATGAAAGCATGTTATTAGAACGTTTCATTTCTTTGATGCCAAAATTAAATTAAAAATGGAAAGACGTGAACAAAATTTATTTCATTGAGCATTGTGCTGAAATTAACAAGTCAGTAATTAAAGTTTTAAAAATTTTCCGCAATGTGTTTACAGAGTATGCTTGGTAGAATTAGATATTCCAAACTTTTAAGTGTAACATATGTGGAAGAGGAAGCAAATGTTTCAGGTTATTCTGATGGCCAAAAATTCACAGACATTTTGACCCTAAAACTTCCGACGTTTCACGTGTAAGTTGTATTGTCGCTGCTAAGCCTGCAGTTACGGTAAGCTGCACCGGTAGGGAGCAAAGCGCTTGTCTTGAGCGAAGGTCGTACATGGCATTTAGCGTTGGAAAGTGTGATCGAACTAATTCAAGGCAGTCAACAAATTCCAGACCTGACATTCTTGGTTCTTGAGCAAAGGTGACACATTCGCAGTTTGATTGAATGACTGCCTCTTAGTGACTAACCGACAGACATAACGCTATTTCTTTATAGACCTTAACGTAAAATTATATTCTGTGTTAAACCACACTGATCAGATTTCAGTTTCACCCTATATAATAAATTCATGACGTCTTCAGAGTCTGGCCCGCTCCGGCCTCAGTTCTGCTGTAGTCTTTATGACGTCTTGTTCTTCTCGGTTTTTGCTTTATCTGTAATTCGGGGATCCTTTTCTCTTTCTTCTGGCAATACGTCGAATTGATTATGGCCGAGAAGTTGATGTATTGGTAACGTTCAATATTTATGTTCGAGAGGTGCCCTGTTCAAAAGTCTCTCGAGTGACAGGTATTCCTGAATGAGATTTTCACAGTTCCCTTAATCCAAACCCTTATTTCTCCACCCCAATTATGTTCCCATCTCGTTTGACGCCATATAACTTCTAGAGTTTAAGATTTGCTTGTTTATGTGCATTGTCATTTTAGCTCTTCCCCCCGCCTTCCTCTTTCCTTGGCACTACAGCCCCAGTGGGCCTAGGCCTACCTCCATGAACTTCTCCGTTCACTTCGGTTTTTCTAGATCTTACACACTCGGTAGGACCCCTTGGGTGGGTGATCAGCTCGTCGCAAGGCATTTTAGCTCTTACCGGTATTAATTAATATAGCCGGTTATTTGCATAATGTACTGGCTTTAAATAGCGGATATAGTGTAATTGCATATGTAGTTTGCTAAACCAAAATCTAAACTCCGTGGCTCGAGTCCGCAAGCGAACTATACCGACTGCGCGACCGCCGCTTGTCGGCGAATTTAGTGCCAACTTAAGCGGTGGTGGTCAGCGCAACAAATCTCAACGGCCGTTAATTTCGGTTTTCTAGACCGGAGCCGATATTTCCTTGAAATAGCTCCTCAGTTATCCTCACGAGGCCGAGTGGACCCCGTTCCAGACCCAATACTACTAAGAAAATCTGGTAGCGCCGGAAACCGACCCCGGGACCTCTGTAGCCAGGAACTCTTTGACTACTAGACCACACAGTAGTTTGCTGCACGAGAATATTAATAGGTTGGATAGAAGGCCTCAGTAAGTTAGGAGTGATCAGTGGATTTAGCTAGGTGTCTCCTAGGGCTCTTTGAGTCGACAGATATTCGCGTGTGCTTCTGTAGTGTAACATACATTCCAGAAAGCACGGGCGAAATGAAACGGCTTTGTGCGCACGCTTGATATTTTCCGTTCAGAGTACTAGTGGTTTATCGCCTCCGATAAACATATTTTCACTTCGCGTGTATTTCCGTTATATATACAAGAGCTTATGTCTATCTGTCTTCTGCAAATTAATTTTGAACCAGTGTAGACGGATTATTATGAAATGCGCTATGGACGACGATATGCCGTTAAAAGACCACGTCCTATTTTTCTGCCGTCTCTAGCACTATTCATGTTTTGTTGCTTCCGAAATCAGTACTTCAGAGATGGTCATTCACATGGGTACTCGTCTGTTAAGTAGTAAGATCCTTTTATAAAAGCTTCCTTCAGTTTGCTTTTAAAGAGGTTGTTATTTCTATAAAGCCGAGAAGTATATTATAGCATGTACCTACATTCTGCAGCTGTTGACTTGAAGCTATTCAGCTGTAATTCTCTTCGTGCAGATGGTAGCCTCGTGCACAAAGACCCGTTTCATTAAATATCTCACACGTGGTTTATATAAAAATTGCCAATTAACTATGATGCTTGATTTTATTTTTAAGAAAGTACGTGCATTTTGTCAGGAAGTTCATTACCATGTTAGGGATTGCTCGCCTCACAGCCAGTCCCCCAAATTAGAAGAATAACCCATGTTAGCTTCCGCGACTAGTATCCATTTTAAAGCCCTGATACAAATAGGAAAGGCATACAATAGTGTAATATTACCTTAATCCCAAATGTTCCAGTCGCAATCTTTGTATTATTTCCCGCAGATGATTGTTGACGACTAAGGTAATGTATGCTCTGCTTAGAATTTACTTCGTTGATCAATCGATTGATTGATTGTTCTACTGAACTGTTTAACGTCGTTTTGTTGTCACGTTTGATCTCTCCGATTCTTCGTTTCGATGAATTATTTGCACTTCCGGTAACAATTAGTCGAGTTGAATATATTCATGTCAATAAATAAGCAAATCCCGTGCAGTTCATGAACACTTTTGTTGGCAACATTTGTGTGTGTGTGTGTGTGTGTGTGTGTGAGAGAGAGAGAGAGTAGGGGGGGTCAGGACAATGTTATTACAAAGTGTCCCAGAAGTCACCGAACCAAAAGCATTATTACTATTATTCTAGGATACAGGCCATTGGCCTGTTAAGAGGCTGTCCTCTCATCTAGCTGTTGAGTGTCCAGGACTTCGCGTATCATATGTATTTATAATTTAGTAATGTCTTTGGGAGTCTGTTGTCGTCCGTACAAACTGTCAATTAAATCGAATATCTTTAATTCTGAGCATATGCCTGCATTTCGTTTTTGATCTAGGAGAGTCTATCGAACGGACCGCCTCTGTGGGTTAGTGGTCAGTGTTCCTGGCTACAGATCCAGTGGCCCCGGATTTTCTCAGAACTAGTGGGTTTGGAACGGCGTCCACTCGGCCTCGTGAGTATAATTGAGGAGCTACTTAAATGGAAAAGTAGCGGCTCCGGTCTGGAAAACCGACATTAACGGCCGTGTGGATTCGTTGCGCTGACCAGGCGACACCCTCTATCCGCTAAAGTTGGCACTAACTTCGCCGACAAGCGGCGGTCACTCGGTCGGTATAGTTCGCTTGCGGACTAAAGCCACGGAGTTTGTATTTTATCCAACTACTGCACGTAGGAACCGCATTTCACTTGACTATTTTCCTTTTTTGTCTGATTTGTTGTCCAGTTAGTGTTTTAGTTTTAACAACTTATTAACAAATTGTGATGAAAATATCCCCCATTCACACCCGCTCAATTCGCAAACGTATCTGACATGCAGTGTCAGTTCATTCTTAGGGATGCTGTTGTCTGTGGTGCCACGCTTATCGGATATTCTGCTCATATGCATTGAACAGGAGGTTCTATCAGCCCCAGAGTCGGTAACTTGTTGCTGACGAGAATACGATTGGCCATACCGGGAATCAAACCAGGGTCATTCAGTCGGTAGCCAGTGATTTTGCCTAAGCTATGTCGTTACGGAAGGTGTTTCGTAATATTCTTTAATCGGCCTATGTAGATGTCAGTAAAGGAATGGGTCATGGCCTCATGATGTACATGACCTCGCGCTCTGAATGGGGCTAATGAAAGAGTCAGGCTGGGTGAAGTGCCTCATAAATAAAACATTCCGCCTGCCGATGCTTAAGGAAGTCCTGCAGCTGTTAGCTCTGGAGAGAGGGAGGCCGAGCACTAAGTGCGCCCAGAAAGTGGCATATTGCATACCGAGGGACTGATGATGTCACTCTGGAATAGGCCTGTCTATAAGTGCGCCCAGAAGGTAATTCTCGCATGCCAAGATGATATCACAGACGGCGGTGAGGTCAGCCTTAAGCGCCCGCCTCCCTCAGCCCCCCCCCCCCAGGAAGATCCCTGGTNCTGCGCGCGCGCCCCCCCCGCCCCCCCCCCCCCCAGGAAGATCCCTGCTACTCATTTCTGTTAAGAGGCTGTGTCAACCCAAATGCCACAGTGCGGCTGGAAGGATTAGGACAATTGAAAAATCCAGTGACCTTCCGACTTATAGCGTAGATCCTCAACCAGCTACGCTACTGCGTGCCCCAGAATTTAACTAATAGGTCACCGTATTCCATAGTTTCCGCCGGCTCCCTGCGCTTTNAAGCTCCGCGCCATGAAGTCATGTGGGGAAATTGATAGGTTCGTTTTCATATTTTCTTACTCTAGGCAATATATTAAAAATTCGCTTAGTGGAGGGGGGAGTTCAACTGGGTCCACTCGGCAAGGCGGCCACTGATTGGCCTATTGTAGCCTGCCCCTGGTGATTATGATGATGGAGAATTGGGTGGAATGAAGATTGGCAGGGAAAACCGAAATACTCTGAGAAAACTCGCCCCAGCGCCACTTTGTCCACCACAAATCCTACTTGTCCAGACCCGGGATCAAACCCGGGGCTCCGCGGTGGGAAGCCAGCGACTAACCGCTTGAGCTATGGCGCAGCCTGAAGCTCAGCTTCGTGTGATCAGAAAACGAACTGGTACCTCACTTAAGATATTGATTTGAAGTAACTGAAACATTTTTTGGCTTTTGAAAAATGTATTCCATTAACTCATTCCAGTTTTCTTTTGTCCGAGGAAATATGAAATCGCGAGATTTGAGGTCTCAACGGCGGTGAGTGTTAAGTTTAGTTACTACCCGTCATAGCGTACATCTTCATCGGGTAACAAGCTAGCCTGTTGTGTAATGGACGTGGGAAGGTTCTCCACGTGAATGAAGACGATTCGATCATGAAATTTGTCACTCGCCTCCGCGTACGCTTTGAATAAGAAAGCGTGGGTTTGAATGCAGCGGTTCAGTGGCAGGAATTTCTGCTCCGTATTTCTGAGGTTCAGGTGTAGCGGCTGCCCTTATTCCTAATTTCTTCCAGGTAAATTGTTGTTACGCCGGTCACGGTAGCCGAGCGGTCTAAGGCATGCACTGTCTTCGCTCGCTCGGAAGCCGAGATCGTGGGTTCGAATCCCACTTAGGGCATGGATGTTTGTGTGCGTTTTTCTGTGTTTGTCTACAGGTAGAGGCCTTGCGACGAGCTGATCACTCGCCCAAGGCGTCCTACCGTATGTGTAAGATCTAGAAAAACCGAAGTGAACGGGGAAGCTCATGGAGGTAGGCCTAGGCCCACGATTGCGCTGTACATCCTTCAGAGCCGTTTGCCCTGTGGCAAAGCAGCCACAAATGCATGGAACGTGATCCTGCCCCACCACTCCAATTTAGTGTCGCTATTAGAGCGTGAGGGACCGCCTCTGTGGTCTAGTGGTTAGAGTTCCTGGTTACCGATCCAGAGGTCCGGCTTCGATTCCTGCCGCTACCAGATTTCCTGAGAAGTAGTGGTTCTAGAACGAGGTCCACTCAGCTTCGTTAGGATAATTAAGGAGCTATTTCAAGGAAAATGCGTCTCCGGTCTAGAAAACCGAAATTAACGGCCGTTGGGATTTGTTGCGCTGACCACGCGAGACCCTCTATCCGCTAAAGTTGGCACTAAATTCGCCGACAAGCGGCGGTCGCACGGTCGGTATAGTTCGCTTGCGGACTAAAACCACGGAGTTTTTTTATTAGAGCGTGAGGAGCTTTACCCGTCCGTGTATGCCTTCATGACATTTTGATGGGTACAGGAATGTCGTTTTCGGGGATAAATTGCTGTAGCCAGAGTCTGATCGCCCACGTCCATCTACAGTGGAGGTCAGAATGCATGAAATTACTAGTTCATGCGTCTATACAAAGTTGTTGTGAATAGGAGTACCCTTTTCAGTGCAAAGATGGTCGGAGCTTGATCTGACCTCTCGTCTCCAAAACATATGGAGCATTATTTCCTCGAATCCTGTATGTCTTACTTATGGAGCTGAGCTCTTCTTGAGGAGAAGCCAAATCTGCAGCTACTCAAGAATTTCCCAGCAATTTATGGAACCCGAAGGTTCATTACCGTGTTCACAAGAGCCCTCCACTGGTCCCTATCCTCAGCCAGATCAGTCCAATCCATACCATCCTATCCTATCTCTTAAGATCCATTTTAATAATGTCCACCCACCTACGCCTTGGTCTTCCCAGTGGTCTCTTTCCCACCTCATCCTCCTTGACTTGATAATTCTAATTACTTTGAGAAGAGTAGAAGTTATGAAGCTCCTCGTGGGCCCTGCCCTAGCTCAAGCGATTAGTCGCTGGCTTCCCACCGCGGCGGCCCGGGTTTAAATCCAGGTCTGGTCAAGTGGGATTTGTGGTGGACAAAGTAGCGCTGGGGTGGGTTTTCTCCGTGTACTTCGGTTTCCCCTGCCAGTCTTCATTCCACCAAATTCTCCATCATAATCATCCGGGGCAGGTACAGTAGGCAAATCAGTGGCAGCCTTGCCGAGTGGACCCAACTGGACTCCACCCCCCACTATGCGAATTAATTAAGCTCCTCATTATGCAGCTTTCTCCGACCTCCTGTCACTTCATCTCTCTTCGGTCAATCCTGTATACCTTCTTGACATAATTCTAAACACAGTAATTGCCCTTTCAGAGAGGTAAACAGCATAAACATGAACCTGACCACTTTTGTCGTAATGCGTTATGTTCAGCGTTCGCTTTCCATGTGCGCCTTTGAGACATTTCCCTCCAGGGGTGTCGCGCCAGGAGCCGGAATGGGACCACTCAATTCCAACTGGTGTACTGGTAGAATTGCAGAGCTCATCCCTCGCGCTTTATGACGTACAGCTGTGTGTAACCAGTCTAAGTGAATAGTGCAGATAATTGACATGTTGTTTCTTGAGAAAGGAACGAACTGGAGTCCAGAGTCCACGAGAGATTTTCCGTGCAAGTTGATCTCACTCGCAGTTTGCGTCATGTTGAGGTTGAGGACGCGCTGTCCTGTGTTCGAGTGCGGTCATTCGTGGGCATCCCTGTCTACTCTTTTCTGGGGTATCCGGTTCGAATGGCAATCCTGAAAGGGGGTTTTCTTAATCCCTTTCGGATAGTATAGTGAAAACTCATTTTAGATACGCCAGTCTTTTTCCTCCATCCTTGTGGGCAGTGCTTCAGCTGCAACCCTATTTTTTTTTAATTCGCTTAGTGGGGGTGAGTCCAACTGGGTCCATTCGGCACGGCGGACACTGATTGGCCTATTGTAGGCTGCCCCGGGTGATTATGATGATGAATCTGGTGGAATGAAGATTGGCGGTGGAAACCGAAGTACTCGGAGAAAACCCGCCCCAACGCTACTTTATCCACCACAAATCCCACTTGACCAGAACCGGGATCGAACCCCGGCCGCCGCGGTGGGAAGCCAGCGACTAACCGCTTGAGCTATGGCGCGACCAGCTGCAGCCCTAAGGCATACACCTTATACTGTTACACTGCGTTAGTCATTGCTCGCAAGTCATATTCGTACATCTAAGAGATTTGTCGCTGTGGAGCGGGCGCATTTGTAATTTGTCTCCCTAGATATACAAAATTATTAGTAATCTAATATTTTAGTGTTCGGTAACGTGGAATATTAATTCTCCTGTTCCGAATAACGATAACCCTTCATAAAAGCCAGTGATATATAAAATTGTGTTAAGAGGAGAAAAAAAATTGATATAGGAAAACTCTAGTACTTAACGGCTTTCCGTAAGTTAGTAGTCAACACACAGAACAGTTCATGCCATGGCACAAGCGGTTAGTCCCTAACTTTTCCACCACTGCGGCCCGGGTTCCAGCCAAGGTCAAGTCATGTGGGATTTGTGGTGGATAAAGTGGCACTGGGGCAGGTATTCTAAGAGTACTTCGGTTTCCCCTGCCAGTTCTCATTCAACCGATTGCTCCACACTCATTATCCATCGTCCGGGATTGGTAGAATAGACCAGTTAGTGGTCGACGTACTGAGTGAACGGACGAGCATTCATACCTACAGGTGGAGTAACTTGAAGGACGTTAACGTTTAAGAACCAGAAGAAGGACTTCATATTTGTAATTATATAACATACTTTTAACCCATGCTTAAAATATGGCACTGGGTTATTAGTGCAAACAGAAGTAAAGAGTAATCGAAGAATATTTGGGATATACATTGTTAGGCAAAAGGTAGCGGGGAAACGAAAGCTGATAATATAACTGAAGAAACCATGAACAGGCCATGTAAAAGAGGATGACTGACATTGATTTAGATGTTAAATTGCATAAAGTCAAAAAGACATCAGTGTAGGGCTGTATTAATTATGAAATTTGCACTACAGAAAATATCACATTTATGAGGCAATGATGTGCAACTGTGTGTCTTGTTGCAGGGGATATCGAGTACGTCAGCCAGCGCCTTGTCCAGCTGTCCAAGCTGCATGGTTCTACAGACAACATCAGCGTGATAGTAGTCTTTCTGACGGAACCCGCCCAGCTCGCTTCCCGCCCAATCCCGGAGTGGGCAAAGAACGGCCCGCCGCTACAGGAGGCCTGCGCCATGGAGACCAATTCCGATCATAACAGCAGCTCTTCCGCAGGAAATAATCCTTTCCTCGCTTGCTCCACATCGGACTCCGTCCCATACCAGAAAGGGGGCCTCCTCCTGGACATAGGGATCGGGGGAGACGACAGCCAGATGTACAAACACAATGGAACTTCTCCGTCCTCCACCGGCCAGTACTTCCTGGACCGTCCAAAGAACGGCAATAACACGGCCGGTGTCGACAACTACGACGAGGACGACGATGACGACTTCGGGCCTGAGACCGACGTCGATGCAGTCGACGACGTGCTTCTGTCTCCAGCCGGTGCGAAGTCTGCAGCCTTAAACAACAACCCGTTTGGTGGCGTGGGTGATGAGAAGAAAGCACTGGAAGCCGACCTGGAGCTGCAACGCCAGCAGCTGAGTGTCTTCGATGCAGTGAGGGAACCGCGCGAGGAGACGCCCACACCACCAGCAGACGAGGGTATGCTTCTCCCTGCCCTGCCCCCTTTTCCGATCTTCTTTCTTTTTCATTTTGTTTGTTATCCGTATTTTATAACAAACGAACTATACCGACCGAGCGAAGAAGTGGGTCTGCAACGGGGTCCACTCAGCCTCGTGAGGATAACTGAGGAGTTATTTCAATGAAATAGCGGCTCCGGTCTAGAAAACCAAAATTAACGGCGTGGGGATTCGTTGCCCTGACCACGCGACACCCCCTGTCCGTTAAGTTGGTACTAACTTCGCCGACAAGCGGCGGTCGCTCGGTCGGTATAGTTCGCTTGTGGACAAAAACCACGGAGTTTGTTTGATTTTATTTGAATGTTCCGTGTTAGGGAAGGGTTGAGGCTTAGGAGTGTGCATTTCACATTTTTCGACTAGGTTGAGCGGTGTTAGCTAATAAATGAGTTCTGAGTACATGCCAAGTTATATTTAACTATTAGCTACAACAGGTACATGCGGTAGCGTAGTTGGTTGAGGCATTATGCTACTAGTGGGAAGGTCGCGGTTTCGAGTCCCGATGAGGTGGGTTCCCTCTTCACTTTTGTAGTTAACAACTTTTGGCACACTTGAAGTCGCACCAGATATGCCAGTCTCGTCCGTGTTGAAACATCTCTCAGGAGGAAATTTGTTTCTCTCTTAGCAAGTTTTCACTTTTGCTTCGTTGTGCCCTATTGCCCTGCTTATGCTGCACTGTTAGGGCGTTCGCATTGTCAGATGTCGCTACAGCCCAGTTTGTGTCCGCAAATCTTTTTTTCAGTGTTAATTCTGTTATTAAGTTCATCTCGCGGAAAATCAAAAGCCAACTGCACAAGTCTCTTTCATGTTAGTACATAAAATCTTTTATCTAAATTTCTGCAGTGTTCAGCGAGCTACAGTACCATTCTGCGTTGGCAGACTGGATTTGAACCTCCCTGATGAGTTAGGAATGTTCTTCTATGTACAGAAGAAATCCAGATTCATGCGAGATAGGCTAAGAAAATATTAGAAATTGAATTGTGCCCGGGAATCAAATTTTATTAATTGCATTCCTCATGAGTGATACCATCATTTGCGGTTTACGTTATTAAATTTATTAATTAATTTCATCGTAACTCACGGCTTCTAATATTTTCAGCTGTTTGCAATGATAAGGCTATTTGTCTGCCGCTTTCTCCTTGTTTGTTTCTCCTTCTGATGTCTTCCAGCGGCTGTTGAGTAAATTTCAGCTCTGTTGCTTTCCCCTCCTAAGATTTCCAACTGTTTTGCTGCGTCAAGTGTTAAAATATTAAAGCAGTTAATACAGGAAGTACCGAAAGTATATTTATAGTGAAACAGAAAAAGAAACACGTTGTAGGGAGAACAGGTAAAAGCATGAAACAGCTTTATAAGAATAGAACGAACATACGCTCGTGGCCAGTAATGCTGTAGTACACGAAAACTTTCGTAAGTGGAAACACAATTCAGATCCACGGCTTCTTGCTAAAGCTATTCTAATACTCTCAAAATATAACAAAGGAAATCGAGAAAACTGGAACCTCATACTCGCACACGAATTCATTACGGCGATGATGACAGTTCTTAGTAGCAGCAGCAAATAAGCTATGAATAGATACTGCTTGACACTTCCGTCTTGAGCCGCCAACAGCTGAAGAACTGTTCAAAGGCGTTCTTACCCTGTATCTGTTTGAGCTTAATCCTTTTGCAAAAGTAAAGGTATCCCACTAACAGGCCGTGGAGGCCAATAGGGTTCTGGGATGTTGAGGTTCCCATATTTATTAGACAGTCGGCTCATGGATGGCGGTAAGGTCAGCTTCACGCTCCGGCTGCCCTTTACCCCAAGATTATTCCTGGTACTCATTTCTGTTAGAGGATGAGTCGACCCCAGGGCCATAGTGCAGCTGCAAGGATCAGGTAAACTGAAAAAAAAAATAACCTCATCGGGATTCGACCCCGCGACTTTCCGGCTTGTAGCATAGTGCCTGAACAAACTACGCTACCGCGTGCCCCAAACCTTTTGTAACGCATATTTATTACGTGTGCCCTGTGGTCCGCCACTTCTTAGTAAGTTTGGACACCCAAGGTTTTGTAGGCACGGATGAATCTTTCGTACGTATGTTTCAACATAAATATTCTCTGATCAGTACTGTACATTATTGGCTACAAAGAAGAAGACAAGCTCTTGAACTGAGCACTTAAGTACAAATTCCGCCGTATCTCCTGCGGAACCGACTGAACTAGAGCTAGCGGAAGGTACGTGGAGTAAGGCCGATTAAGTTGCGCCATAGCTCAAGCGGTTAGTCACTGGCTTCACACCGCAGCGGCCCGGGTTCGATCTCGGGTCTGGTCAGGTGGGATTTGTAGTGGACAAAGTGGCGCTGGGGCAGGTTTTCTCCGAGTACTTCGGTTCCCCTGCCAATCTTCATTCCACCAATTGCTCCACAGTCACCCTCACCTATCATCTGGGGCTGGTACTAAAAGGCCAGAAGTGGCCGCAGTACAAGGGACTTAGTCGCACCCCAGTAACAATAAAAAAAAAAGGCTGATTAAGTTGCCGGCTTACCTGCGTCACGCGGTTTTCTCTTACGTCCCATGGTGTGTGTTCATTTCATTCGCGTAATGTAGAGAACCTACAAAACATAGCCCATTGTTTTCTCCCCCCCCCCCAAAAAAAAAACTGAGATGGAGCGGGTTGGTGTAACCACAACGTTGTAAGCTCGTTTTGGGGAGATTCTGGGTTCGAAATCTTGACCGGGACACCGACTATTCCGACTAATGTTTTCCGTGGTTTTTGTCAGCGCGTCGAAGTACGTGCTAGCATAATATTTCGATTATGCCATGATCGCTTGCTTCCAAGTCATGTCCAGTTCGTCATTCGTCATTCATCAGTCATCCAGCCATTCGACGCTGATGTCGTTGTTAAAGAAAATATGGACTGGCCGTGTCCTGCACCACGTTTCGCCGATATAGGCCCTATCATTTGATAAGATAGATGCTGATATCTTCTTCATATGTTGAGGGAGACGAAGATGTCTTGAAATACACTTGTAAAGAATCATTGCATGATAAGGTTGCTATGGTAACGGGTGGCAGGCTAACTTTCCGTGCCTAGAGGTAGGAGGAGACGCAGTGTGATTGAAGTGGTGCGCAGAAAAGTAGGTAAGGCCTTAATTGAACATGTGGGCAAATGGCGTTGATAACCTGTCATGGCTGTAGATTGGAAAACGTTTTTGCGAGTGTTGCTTCAGTTGGCATTTTATAGGCAGAAAGACTTTTGAATCAGTGAATGTGAGAAATACAGCCCGTGCAAGTGTTAATTGGTATAGATTTCATGTTTCACATGCAGATGTTAGACCTTCGTACTGTACGCGACAAACAGGAATGTTTCAGATTTTGACGAAAGTACAAATCGTACTGTTTACTGTGAGGCTGTCGAAGTTGGGCACTCTTTGTATTCTGATTAATGTTGTCGTAACCCAGGGCTGAAGGCCACGTCATAGCTCAAGCGGTTAGTCGCTGGCTTCCCACCGCGGCGGCCCGGGTTCGATCGTGGGTCTGGTCAAGTGGGATTTGTGGTGGACAAAATGGCGCTGGGGCAGGTTTTTTCTCCGAGTACTTCGGTTTACCCTGCCAATCTTCATTCCACCAATTGCTCCACAATCACCCTCACCTATCATCTGGGGCTGGTACAATAGGCCAGAAGTGGCCGCAGTACAAGGGAATTAGTCCCACCCCACTAGCATTAAAAAAACAGGGTTGTTAAGCTAATGGTATATTGTCCACGAAGTTAACCGTACTTTCCCCGAAATGTGTTAAATTTTCCCACATGAGAGTGGCTCTTGATGTACTTTCTCTGTCTTTGTAAAACCTCGATATCAATATTCACTTAAAGATAAAATGTTTTTTATCACCATTTCCTGTTGCTGAGATAAGTGCAAACATGTACTGCCTTCTCTAGTAAGGAACCTTTGTCCAGAGTGCTAAAATTAAAAACTGCGCGGAGTGGATTTCTGTATTTTTCTTAAGAAAAGGCATTAGATTATCTTGGTACGTACCTTAAATATTTTAAATTTTTGAACCATATGTGGTCCCGTTCTTATTCGTGTGCTTATGTGTTATAGATCTGAATCTTGTTACTATAATCATGTGGGTCATGGTTTTATAAAGACCAAATTTCTTCTGAATAATATATAAAAATTCAGTATCTACCTCACAGGAAACAACTCCGGTACAAAGATAAATCTGTAAATATTGTACGAAGAATATTGTTGTGAAAAATCTAGAACGGAGGCTTAGAAGACCAGCTTTCCTTAACAAAATGGTACGTCTTCTGCCCCTTCAAATCTCTGTGTAAAATTTACACTAACACGGCGACGGCTTAAAATGTTAATATTTTGATAACGGGTGGAAGAAATATTATATTTAATATTATATTTAAGCATCCTGTTGCACTCCATACGATAAATGATATAAACTCCGTCTCAAGTGCAAACAATATATTTTGTGTCAATGTTATATTTTAGCGTCCTGTTGCACTGATTTAAGTCCATGATTTATTTTATCCGTCTTCTAGTGCATACATTCATCTGCCCCTCTTCTCACTCTCACTACATGTTTCGGCACAAATGTGCCATCTTCAGGTGCGGTATACGCTTCTAGTATGACTACTATTAACAATGTTATATTTTAGCGTCCTGTTGCACTGATTTAAGTTCATGATTTGTTTTATCCGTCTTCTAGTGCATACATTCATCTGCCCCTCTTCTCACTCTCACTACATGTTTCGGCACAAATGTGCCATCTTCAGGTG
>NW_019723927.1:210227-210590 GCF_002891405.2 Cryptotermes secundus | reverse complement strand
CATTATCAACTTCTACTTCGTTGATAGCTGTCCACCCGTAGATTACTTCACACACGTTAATTTTGAGTTTATTGTAATAGCACCATAATAAAATCTTTAGTTCTAATTTTAAACCTTTAAATTCTTGTCCAAATTTAACATTTTTTTTAAAATTATGGTGCTATTACAATAAACTCAAAATTAACGTGTGTGAAGTAATCTACGGGTGGACAGCTATCAACGAAGTAGAGGTTGATAATGACAGGGAGTGTTTTAGATGTTAAATTTTGAACTGGGTGCAGTGTGACAGCGACGTGAGTGTTATACACCTGATGATGGCCGTCTGAGGCCGAAACATGTAGTGTAGGGAGCAAGATCAAAGAC
>NW_019723927.1:103598-210193 GCF_002891405.2 Cryptotermes secundus | reverse complement strand
TTTGGTGGGGGGCGAGAGCTTTGTGTTTTGGGGGGGGGGGGGCAAGTTTGTAATCCCCTGGTTCAGTAACGCAACTTACCTGTTACGCGCTCCGGGCACTTCTTCGTCAATCGGACTGACCTAGAGATATTACACAGGGGGAACAAATCCATTCAGCTATTTTTAGGACTTTCGATATACTTCTGTTTGTATTCAATGAGCGCCCCTTGTGTGTAGAATAATTTTGTGGCCGTGGTGACAGCATGCGCAGAAGAGCCTAGTCAGGTACCCAGCAATGAGGTTCCTGTTGGTTATTGAATTCAAATAAAATCCATGCAATGCAGTAGGTGGATGTTTACCGTTTGTGTGATAACTGTTAATTGAAATGCATGGAAATTGTAGTGAATGCACCGCAGAACCATCTAGCGGAGAGGTGGGAAAGTAGGGCGGTTGATTGGAGAGGGCATGCTTGGCAGTTGGCTGCTGACCGTAGCGGAGTGTGTTATGAGGAGCGAGGGGGTCTGCTGAAGGGGGGTTAACTTGTGTTGAACGTTATAGAACAGCCATATTGGTATTGTGCAAGCCGAAGGATTTTTCTAGCAATGGGGTAAGAGAATAGTATGTGTATTCTCCTGTGACAACGTGCAATTATTGGTTGAATGTAGTTGTTACGGAATTAGTTACCAAAAGGTATACTGGTTTGTAGCCTAATGTATATGAATTTTGTCTTCAGTGGATAAATGTATAATTATAATAGCGAGTATTTCGTCAGTATGAATAGAGAAGACGTTATTTCGTTAGTTGTTGGGGTACACACAAAACATTAACGTCGTTTTCAGTACAGTTTCCCGTGAGAAGGGTGTGGTGATTAGAGCCGGTACTGGGTTCATATTTGTACTCATGAGCCATAGTTAATGTTACTGGCACATGGCCATAGCAGCCGGTTCCAACGAAGGCCGAAATCGACGCAAGCTGCAATTGTACCTTTGTGTGGGCGACAGCTGTTCTGCGTCGTGATGTTACAATTTCTACCTGTAGACCATTTCATAAAATTTACATATTTTCGCTTGTTACAAATGACTGTAGGGGCAAACATTCGATTGCCAGCGGCTGTAACATGTTCTCTACGGCCAGAATAGTTACTGCTTTTTGTGAATGAGTTGGGATAAGCCCCTGAAACATGCAGCACAGTTCACTACAGCCATATTGCATAGAAGTGACCTGGACACTTGTTTGATTAAATCCCCCCCCTTGTACTCGTTTGACAGATAGCAACCATAAAATATAGTTATTTTGGTATATTTAATTATATCTTGCTGTGGTACTTGAGTTCCAAATCGCAGAGACAAACTTCCTTGCCTTTGGGCCCATTGTGAACCAGTTCAGCCTGCTCCGTATTTCCAAAACGGATTTTACGTTTTTAATACGTCGTAGTTGCCCGGTGGCCCACATGCCCCCATGTATTGTTTTCCAAGATTTTTTCTTGAATGGTAATATGCCCAGTTCACTTGAACCATATAATCGTAACAGTAATTCGATATACTCGTAAACCACAAAGATTTGTGTTGATTTCAAATATATTCACTTAACGATTTTCCCATAAGCGAAATGAACGTCTCAGAACCTTAGAAACCACGGACAAAAAGAAACCCATTTTGTGTGGAGGATTACGGAATGTAGTTGAAATAGTTTTGACGGCCATGAAGTAGATTGGGAGGGACTTGTTACAGCAGATACGAGATATATTTACCTTATTGTAATGATATTAAACATTTTTAAAGACGTGGGAAACATATTACAAGTACTAGTTTCAAAACGCCCTTTCAGCCGCAAGCGAAGTAGTAGAGCTTTTCTGAATATGTTTTTGTTTTAATGATAAACGTGAACGTTATTAAGATTAATTAATCGCAAATTGATGGAAGCAAGTTAGTTGCATGATCCATATAAGGCAGGCGCGATGAAGCGGACTACACGACTTTAGAAACAAGCAGTTTGTAACGAAAATTATATTTTTATGATCCTTTGATCACATCAGGACCATTGACAGCAACAATGCGAATAAAGTTGTTTTGAGAATTAACAGCACCAGTGGTGGTTTCGCCAGTTTCTCCTTTTTTTTTNNNNCCCCCCCCCCCCCCTAAATTGACCACTTTGGGATTTCAAAAAACTAAATACAGATTTTGTTATAAAATAGTTCGTGTAGTATCTGTGGAAAACAAATTCACTATGTAAGTGTTCTCCTGTATGTGATTTATGACCCCCAGCATTCCCATGGTTTAAACTTATTTAGAAAGAAAGGAAACCTATGAACAGAGTTCTTGTATTGTACTTTATGACCCGTTAAATACGTTTATATAGTCCACAAAAAACGTAAATATACATGATTTTTTACTTTCTTGTTGGTGGCAATACAGTAAACATTTTCACAGTTTCAGTATTTTATTGTCAATAAATCAGATTTCGCATACATTAGTACACTTTTTCACAAATACGTAAATATCCTCTTTATATGAAAAGGCAGAAACATGGAATTTGGTGCACAGCAGTTATTCTCAAGAAATCTATTGACGAAAAGTTTATACGTGTATCAGCAGTAGGTTGGTAGTTACGACCTGTGTATAAGCCTCTTAATGATTATAAAGAAACATTGTAGTATTGCATTTAGAATGGACATTTGCTCCACTACCATGAAATTAAAATTTCAAAGTATAAACCAGTATCATGTTCATGTTTTTGAAGATTTGGCAACAGTGGCAGGTATACAGAGCTCTGGCATCTCTGCCAGGCCTAACACACTAGTAAGAATATAGATCTGAATTGGCAGAAAAGAACTCCATCAGCAATGTTGTTTCATTTGTTTTACATTGTGTAGAGTTTTTGTTTGGAAAGTGGAAGTTTTAGGCCTACTTCTGATGACACCCCACTAGCAATAAAAAAAAATAGGGTTCCTCCAGTGAAACTACATGGTGTTGCAGAAATAGATAGGTTATGGGGAAAGAAAGGTTTCACATACAAGTCAGAGTGTCACTTGCAGAAGTTGCCAAAGTGCTCACTTTGCCTGGTGCAACATTAGTCTGAAGTCGTGGATAATGGGAGTAAACAGATTTGTGAAGGATATGATGATCTTTCTGCTTTAATGAAGTGACACAAAAATGTCCAACGTCTTCAAAACAGGAGGTTCTAAAATTGTTGGAAGTAGTGCCTAAAGTTGGACAGTTCAGGAGACAACAGATTAACTTTGGAGTAACTAAATACATGGTAAACAAACCTCATGAATTAAAGAACAAGCAAGGTGTTGTAACTGAACCGGCAGAGAGTCTGGGAAAAACGAATTTTGAAGAAACTATGCAGACAGTGAAGCCATTTTGTGAAGATAAGTTGTTTCAGATGTGTTCAGGAAAGACGGAAAGAATATGTTAGTCAAAACTACAGACCGAAAAAGAATTCGTGAACAGAAAAGGTTGTTTCTTGTTAGCCGCAAACAGTTGTACCTTGAATTTAAATCATACTCCATTGAACTCCAAAATACTGTTCTTTATGGCTATTAAGGTGTGTAACAGTGGAATCCAGGGTAATACACACAAGCAGTGTGTATGTGTGGAATTTAAAATTCGTGTCAACTGCACTACCAGGACAGAAAACCTGGTGTGCTGTGGAGAGTCTTAAGAATTGTGTATTCTACGGAGGTTCAGACTGCCCAAAACAGGATCAGCTGCAAACTCTTATTGATGAATTTTCCATTTCTAAGATCAGTTGGCACCACTTCTTAGTTCTGTTGTGTACCATGTGACCCAACTGGAACTGGCCCACCTCACACCCTGTGCTCTGTTGCATAGCATTCTTGTAATAGGTTTGAGAAAAGGAATAATGCTGAGGTTAAAAAGTGTACATCCATTCCCCTATGCACAAGGACAGCTTTACCATTGTATTACTCCTATACGAAGGAGTTAGTGTCAGACTTTGCAAGTTGCTGTTAGCATAACTGAATGTGAAGTTGGTTTGATTGATGAGTTTAGTAGAATGTATTGTTCTGGACAACTGGAGTTTATGTATACAACTCTTCGTTAAGACCATCACAACACAACAATACAGAGTTCAAGGCTAAATTAGCTATGCTACATGTTTTGGCTACTCATAACCATCATCAGGCAAATACAGGATCATCATGTTTACACACTAGTGAACTGCAATTACATAGTAAGTCTGGATACTTGACAGTTATCATATTATAAAACAGATGGTATAAAAATTACAATGAGATATAAACTTATTATAAAACAAAAGTTATTTAGTAAAATAAGGTTAAAATTATTCAGGTGATAATCTGTATCACCAAGTCAGTCGTTGCAATCTTGTATATTCCCACAGACGTGGTATATTGTAGACTTTTATATGATAAACTGTATGGAGGCCCGTGAAGTATAGTATTAACATAAATTGTTTGGTCGGTGCCTCATCGTACAATGTATTTATGTCTGTTTTGTAGGGAATACAGATTGCAACTATGTACAGGGTGTCCCAGGAGGAATGTGCCAAACTTCGGGAGGGTGTTCCTTATGTTAAAGTATGCCGATATAACCCAAAACACCTATGTCCAAAGTTGAACGGTTACGGAGATAATGGCCCGAGAAGTGTCAAACTTTGACCGGGGTTACACACTTGTTGATTACAAAATAGATATTAAAACTGGCAGGAATATGTGGATTCTGTAATGTTAATAATGTACGTAACATCAAACTAACTTGTGAGTGACGGAAAGCCATAAAATTGAAGTACAAAATACTCGCTCGCCATGTCATAATTGTCCTTAGGTTTCCAAGCAGTATACATAACACATGACTGGCGAGCGATGACGTAACGTGCTGACTGCGCGTTCTGGTATGAGCCAACTACATAAGCACGGCTAGGGAGTATCATCGCACTCAAGGACAAACATAGATAAGGGCTCTCAGCTGAGAGGTACAGCGAGGTACAGTGCTTGGACCTGCCAGAAGACCACACTTTTCTTGGGCCATTATCTCCGTAACCGTTCAACTTTGGACATAGGTGTTTTGGGTTATATCGGCATTCTTTAACATAAGGAACACCCTCCCGAAGTTTGGCACATTCCTCCTGGGACACCCTGTATACGTATATTAATATGTTTTATTTCCACAGTTCCTGCGGTTTCCACAGCGCCAGAGCCGGACAATGTAGCTGAAAGTGGAGAGGATTCTGAGGACGAGTGGAACTACTATCGCGTTGAGCCCACTTCAGAAGGGACTCGGGAAGCCACAGAGCCAGTATGCATTGCTATTTGTCTTTTAGGGAACTCTTTGAGTGCTGTTCTGAATTTGTAGCTTTTATTTAACCATTCAGACTGTTATGTGCTTGTTAACGATGTACTACATGTTTCAGCCAACACACAACCATTGTCAGGTCTGTTTTTGTGTGTTACAAGTTGGTGCACTGTATTGTTCACAGATATTTTTGATGAAATTTAGAATTATAAACATAGTTTAATCAAAGTTAAAATTAGTGCACTCTTCATTCTTGAGATTGTATTGATTCATGTTGCGATATTTATTGCTATCATTGTTTTAAAATAGTTGTAACTAATTTTGAACTCTGTTCAGTGACTGCTGGTGAGTGAAAATAAGTATTGATTTCAAGTTTTTATTGATAAAGGTAATGTTGTTACTGTGCTTAATTAAGCACAGTTATGAAGCTAGTTACAGGGCATATTCTGGAAACCTGAGCTTGAAGTAGCATGATCCTTACACATCAGAACTCCAAACAAATCTTCCAAGGGTGGTTGGTGAGTGAGGAAGTGATGTAGATGAGTCTGAAGATGATTTTCCAGTTCTAAGTAATCATGATTCGGTTTCTGTAGTAGGTGAAAAGTGCTTGTAAGTGCTGAATTTGGAGGTGAAGTCTAATTATGCTGCTGACAGCAATTAGTTTGGGAAGTACAGGCTCGTGTGTTTGTTGCGAGAGGTTCTCAGTCAGTGTAGAATGTATTCAGTTAATTGAAGCAACTGACTACAGTTTATGCTCCCCCCAACACACGCACACATGCACACATCAGAATGCAAAATTTCTAAATTACCCAAGCTTCATTCTTATATTAATCAAGTTGTGGGAAAATTGAAGAACTTCATGTAAGGAAAAATTTAAATAGAAAACATGTTACACATTTGTTCAAAAATAAAATGAAAGTTGTGTACTAACATATGCAGGAAATCTTTATGCTTGAAATACACAGTAAATGTATATTGTCTATGGGATGAGGACGTAAACAAACTAACAAAGCCTTGAAAGTGAATGGAATTCAGACTTTATGCCTTGGAAATGCAAGAAATACAGTACTTTAAGGACTTCTGAATTTAAGTTCATCCAGATATTTATGTAACTTGTATTTCATATGTAGATTCTAAATGTTTCTGACAGTGGTGTATAACACTCAGAATTGGTTCTTTTTATTTCTTTCTTCTTCGTCGTCCATCATCCAGCATTCTGAAAAGTAGAAAACACGGTGTTTTGGAAACTATCTGTCTCTATCCTCAGGTGAGGTGGGAGACACCTTCTCAGTTGGATCACTTCACAATCATTGAAATTTTAGCCCTTTCAAAGGGAGCCATAAACTTGTAGGATGTGATGATTTTGGGTTTTATTTGTGGATTGCCACAATGTGTTCCCCATACTTCCTCTTCTTGGACTGTGCTGTGGCTGGGGAGAATGACAGGTCCCCCCCCCCCTACTAGCAGAAAACATGCAAGAAGGGGACCAAATCTGCAATAATTTTTTTTTGTCCAACTGCAAATTTGTTCTTGAACTGTTGAAGCAAAATTTTCTTATTCCTCCTAACAGTTTCAGTGATGTAGGTGCTAAGCTGATGGAGGTGGTGGACAAGTGGAGCAGATATGAAATAGTTGTCAATGAAAACATGGTATCCTTCCTTGATGTACCCTCCAATCTTAAGCAGTTTTTCCATGACATTGCACCCCAGGTTCAGTGATTGAGGTTAGGTCTTTCAAAGGGTCCCCCCACCTTAGGACAGAAAAAGGTCCAGTTTTCAAAACTTTATTTTTTTCTGGTTTCTAGAATGCCAGATGATGGACAAAGTCCAAAAACCCAGTAATTCTGACATTTAATATAGTTTAAACTACATTGTGAAATGAATGTTTATATTGGGACCGTCAACACAACAATTAATTAGGAAGTTACAGTTCAATAATTGATTGATTTGGACATCTATTTCAATATACCAATTGATGTATACACAACAGGATGCCAGACAAGAAAAAAAAATTGCATAATGGAAGTTGTGCACAGGAATGGATCACTAAGTTATGTATTTATTAATTCAGTTCTTACTAGTCAGAACATTTAAAATGACAGATCTCAAGAAAGGCTGGTATCATAAATTCTTCTCACAACCCCTTTTCCTCTTAGGCTGTACACTGTTGTTAAATAAGCTCTGAAATGCACAGTTGAATCAGATTAATGAAGGGCTGTATTCTATTGTAGCTCTTGTGGTATATATTTTCCACAGAAAATGCTTTTGTTTTTTATACTGTAATCCATTCAGGAGAAATGTAAAAGCATTGTGCTATTTTCATGTAACATAGAAGCTGCCAGTGTTTTGTGTGTGGTTGTGTGCACTCAAACAGAAAGCAGCATCTGTACTTTATAGCGCCCCCACCGACTTAAGTAGACTTCAATATTGAATTATAAAAAATAAAGCCACATTTTTCGTTAATCTTCACCAGGACATTATTTGCTCTTTCAGTATTTCAGTTGCACATACCAATCAAGAAATGTGAAACATGACAGTAGAACCAACAGTTGCCATGGAACAGGTAGCCATTGAAAAGACAGTAGTTAATTCAAACTGGTCATCTGAAAGTCAGATGGACGTCATGATGTATATAGCTTCCATATTTGTTAAGATCTATTTCAGTAACATCCAGACCAGCTGCGGGACCTACCAAGTCTTCTAATAGTAATACATACTGGGACTTGAGCATGAAGCTAATCACTCCCTGCTACTGCTGAAACATAAGAAAGAATGGAGCACTGCTTTCCTTCCACCATAGACCTCATAGTGTGTGGGCCTCATTAAGCACAGTGACAGTTTTACCTTTGTTTCAGTATTATCATCCCTTCTAGGCATAGAACTCAGTATGACTTGTGAATTTTTGTTCTTAGATTCACCAGAAGCCCATAGAACCACAGTCAGAGGACGAGTTAAATATGGAGTCTCAGTTGAATCCTGATGCAGCAGAATTTGTGCCATCACCAACACAGATGATGCAATGTATGGAGGAAGTTTTGTTGGCCCAGTCTCCCAGTAAAGGCATCAAAATGGAAGACATCTCTGTCCCCAGCCAGTCAGAATTTGAACACGAGGCGAGCCACCGTCCAAGTGAGCTGGATCTTGCCAGTGAAGCACCAGTGTCACCAGAGAACAAGATGTTTTCCAAGCTACCAGACCTTATCACCACTGAGGAAGGAGACAGTGTAAATCCATTTGTCTCCTCTTCTCACAACCTGGAAGATAAGGAAAACATTTTGCAGGAGGAAAAAAATGAAATATTGTCAGAACACCAGAACATTGATGTGCAAGAATTGACATTGGATGAATCTGAGGTGACTTCCACAAAAGCAGAGTTTGGTGATGATTCCAGAGGCTCCTTGACCATTGGATCAGTGCTCCAGAAGACAGTGACTGAGTGTACATCATCATTACCAGCATTGGATAAATCATTCACTGATCTAGATTTCCAAGAAACTGAGTTTATGCCATATACGGCAAAGTTTGATACCAGTAGTTCCTGTGATGATAATGAATTGTACAGAATTAATGAGAATAAAGTTTGTATGAACACATCTGAAGTGCAAGAAACTGCACTGCATGAAGAAGGAAGTATGGCGCTGGAGAATGTAGTATCCAGTTGTTTTGAGGTGCAGAAAGAATTGGTTCCAGAGGTGGAATTGAAACTAGAGAGAGTTAAGCTTGAGAGTGAAGATGTATCATCTCAGGATGACTCTGTCTCTCCACTGCCGGAAGAAGGTAAGCAACTGCAGGAGCTGGAAGAATCTGCTATCCTTTCCCAAGTCCCAGATTTACCTATGTCTTCCCCTGTACCAAATCCTCCAGTTGCTGAAGAACAGGCTGTTACATCACAAATACAAGAGCCTTCCTTGAAAGATCTTTTATCTACTGACATTCTTTCATCACCTGCTGATGATACTGTATCCAATGCAGAAAGAGAAATTTTCTCACCAGAACAGTTTAGTACCCCCATGCCTGAATCATTTTGTGGATCAGCTTCTCCTGTATCAACTTCAGCACCAGAACTAGTTTCCCCCCTTGTGGATATGTGGTCCAAACCTTCCGTATTGCTAGGACCAGATGCTTTCCTGCTTGAAAGTCCTCACCCCCCCAGCCACTTTGAACCATGTCCAAATCAACCTCCAACGTCTGATATATTTAGTATGCAAGATCTCGTGGAAAGAGAAGAGGAACGCAGAGTATGTTCTGAGATTTTGCTTACTCCTGGATCATTGGATCCATTTGGAAAAGTGCAGTCACCCATAGAAATAACTGATCCAGAGCACCACCTGAAGGATGATGTGTACAGTGTCAGTCGTAGTTCTGTATTAGAGGATCATCCACTTCTGATGAATGAAGACATTCAGAAATCACCAGCTTATGACACAATGCTCGGCGACATAGCCAGAGCCAATGAGGATGGAAACAAGAAGACATTTCCTGTTGAAGATTCAGTACATCCAGTAAAAGCTGAAGCAGAGGAATGTGTGGTGAGGCACATACCGCCACCAGCCCCTGAGCATGTTTCGGAGGAAATGCCACAGCTATCAAGTGTGGAACCACCGCCAGCACATGCCGAGCCAGTTAAGGTGTCAGAAAAAATGGTTGATGCAGTAACTGAAGGCAGCGTTGTTGCTGCAGTCGCAGTAGGTACTGCTGTAGCCACAGCAGTGTCAGCTGGAATTGAAGTGGCTCATGAGGAGAAACCAGCTGAGGAAGTCAAGGCACCAGAAAGGAACCTTTCAAAGAAGCCGACCACTGCAGACAAGAAGGAAACAGCTGCTGTTAAAATAAAATCAGCCAAAGCGCCTGTTAGCAATAAAACTGCACCACCAGCTACCGGTACAGCAAGAATATTGCAGAAATCAAAACCATCTTCACCAGCAAAACCCCCATCGACAACTATCCGTTCCTCGACACCTAAGAAATCTATATCTTCTGGTCCTTCTCCTGCAAGCAAAGACACAAAGTCACCAGTAATTGCAAATAAACCTAAGCCAGGTGCCACATCCCCCATAAAACCCCTATCTTCTGCTATAAAATCAACAGGTGTTAGCCCACGTATACAAGCTGGAACCACTGCTGCTAAGTCTGCAGCTGTAAGTAATGGCGATGTAGCTAAGCCTGCTGTACTAAAGAAAACTTCTGCTTCTACAGCAGCCAGGCCACAAAGCCGGCCTGCAACAGCCCCAGCCACTACTAAGACTGGAGCAGCAAGACAGATGGGTACAGTCACAAGTAGGACTAACCCTGTGTCAACTGTGTCCCCCCAACTAAAATCTGGAACTGTGAATATAGGGGCCAGCAAATCTCGATCAGCAGGAACAGTGGCAATTGGAACAACTGGCAGTAAAGTAGGCCCAGCCTCTGATGCAAAGCTTGCCACAAATAGACAGAAGCAAATATCAACAACTCGTACTGTCTCAAACAGGACTGTGACGGCGGCTGCTCACAGTACAGCAGCACCTGCTGCTCGGAGGGTCATGGCAGGCGTAACAAAGACGACTGTCATTACATCCACAGGTAAAGTAGGGCCAAAGAAGACTACCTCTTCCATGCCAAACAGTGGAACTCGTGCCTCAACTACAGCTTCAACCAAAACAACAAAGACTGAAGTTACTGTGACGTCTCTGGCTGCTGAGAACAACGAATGATTGTACAAGTGCAACAAATGGAATTAGACACTTCTCTAAGGTCTACAGTTCCAGATTTTTTAAATGGTGTCTTTAAAGACTGTTTCACTTGGAATAATTTATTTTATTCGGTGTCTTTGAGATTTTAAGTGCATATTTCCTGCGAGTGCTAGATTTGTGTGGATACTGTATATAAACACTATACACTATATCCTCATTAATCTAGCACTTGCAGGGAATGCATACTTAAAATCTCAAAGGAACAGAATGAAGTAGGCTTACTACAGAGACTGGCAAAGGCTTATGCATTTTCTTCTGATCTCTTGTTTTTAAATGTTATCTAGTTTGAAGTGCTTTATGAGGTGCTATTTTATGTTTTAATTTGTTAGATGTGTATTACAACAAATATTGCGGTACATATTGATTAGAATGTTGTGACTAAATGAACAAAGCCAGTGGGACCAGATGAGACTTGAAAGACACCACTTAAAAAGAATATGAAATGTAGTCACTAAATTTATATGAAGCAAATTTTCACAAGGCTATATACATTGTAACATACATTGATTCCATACATTAATATTATTATTGCTAAGATACCAGTGTATACATATAATTGAGTTCAGATTATCTTGCAAGTATGATTCTGAGAGCAAGTACATTTATGGTACTGTTGTGTTGCTTTCGTATGTATTTCCATTTGAAGATGCGCTATAAATACCACCAGCAATAATGCACCACTTGGCAAAGATAATTTATACAACTATTTAATGGAGCTAGAGGGATGTGGTGTACCTTAATTTGAGTTCATTAATAGTAATAGCCGGGTGCCTTGCAATTTTGAAAGCAGATACTTGCTCTTAAGACTTGCTTTGCAGTTGAAACAATTTCATCATAGCTATTTGCTTTACAGTCATGAAAACTACAGCACTTTTATATGTGAATTTCCTTACTTCTTGGACAAGAAACAATATTGTAATAAAGTTTTTTAATGATGTCATACAAATGCTGTATTATTTTTCAGATAGTACAGTGGAACCTCGCTTAACGAGCACCTCCCATAACGAGTGACGAGAGGGGAAGTCCTACATTGTGCTCTTGCTACATCAGTCTGTGTTTAGCACTCGTTCCGCTAGCGTCTTAGTGTTGCTTGTGATCACACATTTTTCCAAACTTGTGTTCAGATGTATTATTTGTGATTTCTTTTTTTGCAAAGTTTAATAACCCTTGCAAAATGTCCCCAAAGAAAAAGCCGCAAAAAGGCAGCCATAAGAGAATAAAAATAACCGTAGAAATGAAACGTAAAATCATTGAAAAGCAAGAACGAGGTGTGAGTATGGCTGATCTAGCACACACATACAATCGGTCTACATCAACAATTTGCGCTATCCTCAAGATAGTTCATTCCGCATAGAAGAAAATATGAAGATGATTCACGCTCCTTAAGAATGTATATGTAATTTAATATATGGAAAAAATTGTTTCGCATTACAAGTAAGACTCTGGAATGAATTATGCTCGTTAAGCGAGGTTCCACTGTAGTATCTTCCAGAATATTAGGCCAGCTTACAGTGACCCAGTCCTTGACAGATGTTGCATAGATGAAGAGCATCCTCCAAAATTGGAAGCCCAGAGGGAATTTAAAAAAGAATTTGAAATAATATATAATCTTCAGTCAGTGGTTATAAAATACTTTTGACAAAAATTTTCCTTTTCTACCACACCTGAAAACATTTCTGGACCACATTTTCTGATAATGTGCTTAGCACACGACATGCACTGCTATATCTCTTCTGTTGACCTAAAATGCGTCTCTTTCAGTGAAGCTGTTTTAGCTGATAATAGATGTCTTATAGAACCAAATTATGAGAATGCGCATTCTCTTCATCAGATGAAGTTATTTTTCTGCCAAAAATTGCATTTCTAGTCCAGTGTTTCATGGTATCTTGTGTTAATAGTTAACCTTTAAACGCCGGACTTCGAAATAGTGGTAAACTTGAGCTGGCCGGAGTTTATTTAAATGCCCATTGCTCACTTGCGTTTAAATGTCCGTTCCTGTTAGGCGGTTAATCAATTTTAAGTGTTGTGTTTAAAAATGCTGTATTTAGCACAATTTTTATGATAAATGGATGGTATTAACTTTGTTTATATCAGCAAAGAACATAGTGTCGCATATTATAACAGAAGATTTGAAATTTTTAATACAAAGTGTTATACTCTATTTTCAATTTTTTGTGTTTTAATTTTGATGCGTACTGCAAAAATTGTTTCCCAGTTCTTCACAGAGTTGTTCTGCATTATAAATTTATTTTTTTTTAACACTTGACAAATTTTAGCAGTCCCTGGTGTCATAAAACAGATGGAAGCAATAAAATCATTTGGTCTTCTGCTAGCACTGCTTACACCCTTCGGATTTTCGAATCTTTGACTGAAGGTCAGAAGAATGAAAGAATGGCTATTCAAGAGAAAGCTAGAGGGGTCCCTTGTTCAGTGCTAAAACCTTCCGTTAGAACTGCAAAGGCTTATTGCCCCTTCTATTTGAGTGAACAGACAGCTGCATCGTGGCTGAGATACAGAGCGCGATCTGTTTTGTGTGCGTTCGTAGTGAAATTGAATACGGTAGTTTTATTTGAAACTGTATATACATCAAGCAGGTAACAACAAAAAAGGTATGTACATCAAATTTTACAATATATTTTTAACATACCTATCTGCAGAATCTGCAATAAAATTACTGGATCGTGGATAAGTTTTGGCATAACTCATACGTATATTTTTATTTGCTGTTGTTCAGTTAGGTATTATTTTAATTCCTCTATTAGGGTTTTACTCAAGTCTGTCTGGTAATTACTACATTTGAAAATAAATATTTAGGAATGTGCATGCGCTTCTACTAGCGGCGTGTGCGCGCGCTTCCACTAGCAGAGTTTAAATGCCTGACTGGACAAAACGGGGTACTTTGGCCCCGACGACCTTACTCATGACTGGCACAAACTGGGCACTTTGGCACTTAAAGGTTAAAATACTTAATCTTCCTTAATTTTTTCTATAATCAGGCCTTTTATTTGAACATGTTATACTTTTTCTGAATTTTCATCAAATTTTGCTGTTGTGGGCAGGCCAAATCAAGAACCATCATGGATATTTTCAGAAAATAATTCGGCTGACTTGAAAACTCATCGATTCAGTAATACAGAATTCCTATAAACTTTTAACAGGTGTAACCTTCGGTGGTTTGCTTAGGTTTCATGGGAAATTTGAGATTAATGCAGTATTAAAAAAAATTATCAAGCATGTTTACATTTTCAGTGCACAAAGCATTTTCATTTGATTTAATACAATGATATGAATAAATACTTGAATAATAGTTGAAGAAACTATTCACTGTGCACTGATAAGTTTGAAGGGGTTGTGATAGTAGTGTGTCATGCTACTTTTCCTGAAACTTTGTAGCCACACCTTTATAAACACTCCCTGCTTATAAGTTCAAATTAATTTATAGAATTTGAGCTGCCTTGCTGAGTTGTTTGTTTTTTGTTGGGGCAACAGCTGCAGTATTATTATTTAACTGCAAATGGTTTTTCACCCAGTGGCAGTGGTACTACAATAAGACAGACAACAGACAACACACAAACAGGTTCAAAGAAAACACAGCACACAAACATTAGTAAAAAGTGAAACATATTATATAATAAACTAACAGTAATGAATGCATCTTGTAATATTCAGTAAGACTGTTAGTTTGCAGTTACAGTGGATACAGTAGTCTGACGACTTTTCAGTCTCATGAACTCGGTCACAGATGTGAGACAGATGGGTTTAAAGTGGTATATGTGAGCAACTCTAGGTCTAACCTATTCATATGAATTTAGGCAAGTCTTCGGATTAGTCTATAAAAACTAATTTGTTTGTTTTTAGCCATTAATTATGAACTTGCTAGCCATTTTCATTTTACTCTTCGAATACTGGTAGGGGAGACTGAAAACCCAAATAAATAGTATGTAACAAAGATGATTTATTTGTTGGATATTAGAAGCAAACTATACCATGACAGAATTGTGAAGTGGGACCGGAGTTGAACCTGTCATGTACGAGTAAGTAAATTTCAAATAAAGCAACAGAAATGGATTTATTTCATTTAAATGACAAAGTATGTGATTAAGAGAGTGAATGTAGTTAACCTGTCTAATACTTCTGCATATGTTAAAATTTTTGCAACACTGAGATGAAACCTTGAATTACATAATTTTGGGTTACTATAGCAATGAATTGTTAAACTTCAGTATGCATTATAAACATGTTATATAGTAGGTCACAAGTGAACAGTCTTCCTTCAGATTGTCTGTTCTGTAAGTGTTAATTAATATTTTTATGTGGAAATGTGAAGTTCGATAAAAAAAAAAAGTAAAGCTATGTCTGTAACAGGCCATGGAGGCCATCAATGCAGCCTTCCTATTTAGGGAAATTTAATTTTTCATAGAATTCTTTAGCAGAACAAGATATTTCCATACAGATGCATCATTCAAAATGGCAATGGCAACGAAAAATGACATTCCTGTTTGTAATCCGAAAAGAGAGTTCAGGATGGTCTGTTAAAGTAACAAAAGTAAAGCTGTGAGATTCCATCATAGGTTTTGTGAGTGAAGGAAACATGGGAGTTTAACAGTAAATACACACTGCAATATACTGCCAGCTGAGGCTGCACCATGCCAAAGTTTAAAAAGAAAGAAGAAGGTCTCGTAGCACAAAGTAAAAGTGTGTCATGTTTCTCCAGTTCGAAGTGTTAACAAGTGTATCGACATGCGTGTGGTGTTCATGAAGCCCCCTCACACTGAAATATTTACAGATGTATATTTGAGGAAACTGAATTTATTGTGAAGAAGCATTGTGGCAGAAGATGGAGACCACAGGCAATTGTTATTGGAAACAAATATGCATTATACCACATGTCAGTACATCATGTACCCAAAAATGTTTACTTGTCACACCCAGTATCTGCAGGTGTTGCAACTGTGGGATTATGCATATCATTTGGAACACGTAACTTCGATATGTGGACAGGTGGATGCAAGTATTTCCTCAGTGATGAGACCATGTTCAGCATGTGTGGAAGAGGTAATACAGCCTGATCATTTGGGGAACAGAAACTCTACATGGTGAATGAGCTTGAGAGGTGAAATCCAAAACTGAATTTTGTGATGTGTACAGTTACATGCTAAACAGTGGACCAGCTTTTTTGCTTTGGTGAAAAAAAAAAATCCCTCAAGTGCATGACTTTTAAACCAAACCCTGTGACAACTGGTGCAGTCATGGAGGTCCCAACTGCTTGGCCTCAAAATTCACCTTGTGACCCCACCAGACATTTTTGCTTGGGGTGACATTAAAACCTTGCTACCCAGTATTGCCTGTTTTATGAACACTACATGCTCATGTTCAGACATGATGGTTTTCCTCCACAGACTCCTGTATGTCATCTAACTTAGTGCAAAGTACTTTTTGTTCAGTTTTTTTATTTTTCTCATTTCTAACATATCACTACATATTTTGAAAAAGAGTAAAGATATATTCACATACATTACCTTTTTTACGGGGACATGTTCTAGTGTAGTTGGTAGAGACACTATGCTACAAGCCAGAAGGTCACAGGATCGAATCCTGATGGGGTGGATTTAATCAATTTACCTAATCTTTCTGCACAACTCAACCTCTTAACAGAGATGAGTACCAGAAATATTCCTGGGGGTAAAGGGTGGTCGGCGCATAAGGCTGACCTCACCACCATCTGTGAGCCGATTGTCTAGAAAATGTGGGAACCTCGATGTCACACAACCCTATGGGCCTCCGCGGCCTGTTAAAGGGAAACCATTACTTTACTTTTACCTTTTTTACAGGTGAAAGTGAAGTCAAAGTGAAGGGGACAGGGATATTATTAAAATAATTTCGGAAGTTTCAGAAAATAGGTCAGGCAATGCTAGTGGAGAGCAAAATAAGACCAAGTGGACATATTTTTAAAAGATGTAATTGCCCCAGAAACTAAGATGGTAATATCCAAATTCCAGTTAAAAAGTTGAAGCTATCATTGTAACAGGCCTTGGAGGCCCATAGGGTTGTGAGATGTTGAGGATCCCTCATTTTCTGGACATTGGCTCACAGATGACAGTAAGGTTGTCAGCCTTACACACCAGCAGCCCTATACCCCCAGGAAGGTTCCTAGTACTCATTTCTGTTACGGCCTGAGTCAATCCCAGGGCCGTAGCAGGGCTGGAAGGATTAGGGCAATTGAAAAATACAATGACCTCCCCTCCAGTTGACAGATGAAAATGACAACAGGTAAGTGGAAGTGATGAACCTCTCTGATCCACAATTATTTGTCAAAAAAATTAAAATGTTTACACTGCCATTAGGGAACAATGAAGGTGCAGACATTAGTGGAATAGTCTGTGGTTATGAAAGATAATGATGTTTATGAGAAAAATTATTAGAAAAAAGAAAAGCTCATCATTTTACACAAAAGAAATTCACATCTCAAGTATGACAGTGATATATCACTTCCTCATGAGCTTGATGTCTTACTTGAATGCTTTGTGATCTGTTGAAAGTTGGCTGTTTCAGAGAAATGTGTTAATTCTGTCTTCCAGATTTTCTTGCTGTGTCCTCATGCTGGTTTCTTGCTTGTATTCTTCAACCCCAAAGACGTAGGTGACATGTTGGTTGACTCTCAACAGACTACACTGCATTATGTCCCAGAAGATAGGATTCTTCATAACCACTGCTGTGAGAACCTCAAATCCCACAAACCTGTAGAACATCTTAAAAGAACAACAATATCTGAGGTAGACATCAAGTTCAGTGCCATCTTTACTTACATGGCTAATTGGTGTCACCATATCATCAAGAATGTTTTCTTACTGCAGATTGCAAACATTTTCTTCAAGAACATTTCCACTCACGTAACTAAGCATGTGCTGCTACTGTATTCCTTCAGCCATTAGTGATTACAAGAATAATTAAGGTTTAAATATTTGTGTACCAAAAGTATCAAAATACTATAATTTTGATGGGAATATATGGGCCTTTATCAGACACAGTGACATAGACACAAATTCAATTAAAGATGAGGAAGTTCGTAATTGAATCAATGATTTCAGAAATCACGTTTTTTTAAGAAACAAAAGAAAATCATGTGCGAGGTGGTGGAGATTATTTAATGCAATAAGAACCTCTGATATTTTAATTTGAAGTACCACCTCACAGAAGACATATGGTGTACATGATTTCTGTACAGATTATGTTCCTGCCAAGACACCATACACAAAATACACATTTTTGCAAAAAAAAAAAAAACAACAACAACAACAACATGAAATAAGAATGCCACAACACACATTAATTTACATCATTGTGTGTGTGTGGGCATGCACACAGGGTGGCCATAAATTATTCACTACGTTTCAAACATAAATAAATATTGGGAAATGGATTGCATTGTTCGAAAGACCTGCTCAGAATTGTTCATGTTAATTGATTGTCCAGCGGATAGTGACGCTGCTGAAATGTACACAGCTGGCAAATTGAAAATGGCAGTTTCCCCTCAGCATAAGGCATTACTGTTGTGGTACTTGAAGCTAAAATCAATTATTCAAATGCAGTGAAACCTTCGGGAATATGGAGAACAAGCACTTGGAAGACTATCAACTTATGGAACAGTTTCAACAGACGGGTTTCCTGCATAAGAAGGGCACAGGTAGGCCTTCAGTAGACTCTGACACAGTTGAGATAGTTCATGAAGCTTCTCAGTACAGCTCATTGTGAGTTATTTGCAGTCTTGCAGATGGCACGCCTTCAACTAAATGTTTTCTTACAACAGGATGGTGCCAGAGATTCTGAATGAAGATTTTCCAAGCAGATTGGGAGGGAAGGACCAAACCCTTGGTCCCATCACTCCCACAGTATAACTCCGCTGGACTTTTTCTTATGGGGCTGTCTAAGGGACCAGGCTTTTCATCCAGAAATTTCTGGTGTGGTTGAACTTCATGCACGAACACCAATGAAGTTGCTTCTTTGACACCCCAGATGCTGAAAAATATATGGTGTGAAATGGAATACTGTTTGGACATACTGCAAGCTTCGATTGGCACTTGTGTTAAGCTGTAATGAACTCGAAGAGTTGTTTCAAGTAAAGAGAACCAGTTCTCTATCTTGTACTTGACATCCTCAGATTTTTGTGAGGCATAAGCATAATTGATTCATTCTACTTTACATTGTTTGGGGTTCCATAATGTGTTGACAATGCTTTAATAATTGCAATGGCATTTTCATTGTACATTCAGTTGTATATGTTTTAAATTTTGAATTCTAAAAAATTACAATATTTTGGAAACTGGCCATTACTTCACCTTCAGGTATTTTTATTATTATTATTATTATTATTATTATTATTATTATTGGAGAGGGTGGGTATCCCCGTACACCGCGACCAGTTTGATCTATTGTGCGTCCCCCTATAATCTTCTACCACCCTCTATACCCTACCGGTATTGGTGCTTACCATCAGTCCCTACTCAGCCAGCGAGGTCGGCCTCTACTGGCTCAGAGGTATCTCAATGCTTCCCCCATCTACCAGAGGCGTTAGAGACTACTGTTGGACGGGAAATGTCCTTTATTTAGCTCAGTGGCCTCCTTTGGAGACATGAGGTTCTTTTATGTGCCGTAAAGCTACGACACGGGATTAAAGTACCTCCTGGAGGACTTGTTCCCTGAATTTTTCCGCCCTTAAAAATTTCACGACCTCCGCCGGGTTTGAACCCGCGTACCTTGAGTCATGAGGTTCGAACGTTACCCCTAGACTACGGAGGCCGCTTCACCTTCAGGTAACTCACAAACCAATGTGAGGAGGAGATAATTTTATCTAAGGGGCCTTGCACATTTCACATATCCCTGTGCCATTCTTCTGTGTTCCTGATGAAATGCATGACTTATACATGAAATATACATGACTATGAAATGATGCTTCATGCTCATACAAATGTAACTAGTGGACAGAAATTACAAGGCTGAGTACAAATATCTATCCTCAGAACTGCTCCCCCCCCTCTCATATGATATGGTTTACAATGATCCATTACATTGCTGTAAAGGGACTTCAGACTGATACACTTGAAATCTTCATAGATCTTCTATGTAGTTTTTAATAAATCTGTGTTGCTGGACAACCAAATTTGCTCATCTGATGAATGTCAATGAGGTGAGTCTAGTCAAACCACTTAGATCCATCTTAAAAGGGTGGTCAGTGTGGGGGTAGGTTCAAGACGAATAATAGTGAATAATCTTACTGACTGAAGCTTAGCTGTTGTAACAGTTCGTTAAGAACAAGGAGCATAGTAATGAAGTAGCATTGTATTTAGATAAAGCTGTAAGATTTAATTAAAGGGTGATATCCTCTTTGGTACATTTGGAATAAGGCTTAAGCCCATTCTTGCTATGTGAACAGGATACAGACATTTGGGTTTTCTTGAAAATCTAATTCGTTTTGACACTATGAAATCACTTCGGAATTAGATGTTTGACAGCAAAGTCTGGCAGTAAATTTAAAGTAGGAGGACCATGGCCCATTCCTTAGCTATAAATCAATCAGAGGCCTGCCTAAAGATTGGTTTGGATAGTGAACTAAATCTGCATGGCAACTTTCACTAATTGGAAGATACTGAAGTTTTGAACTAGGCCAATAAAGGAAAGTTTAAGGGGAAATTCCTCGAGGGAAGATGAGAGCTATGTTAGTCCATTGCATCAGAGCGTTCTATTTCCAAAAAGAAACTTAGTAATTATTGGCAAAGGAAAGAAAGTGTAAAAGTGTAACTTATAAAGTACAAAAAAATCTGGAAAGTAAATTGTTACATTGGAAGCGTAACAAATATTTTGCAAGAGAGGAATCCGCATGTAATTCATCACCAGAACATTAATAAATAAGAGTACAGTGTATCCCAAGGTATTATTCGAGTGTGTGACTGCAGCAGTAAGGTTATATTCACCCTGCCAGAGCAAGGCCCAATTTGAGCTGACAGAAAGGGGTCAGGTTTTACCCTGCCACTTACCAGAGCTACCCACCGGGTTTGCATCCTGTAAATAACTTGTACTCTTCTCCAAGTATAATTAGAATGATCAAGTCAAGGAGGATGAGGTGGGCAGGGCATGTAGCACGAATGGGGGAGAAGAGGAATGCGTATAGGATATTGGTGGGAAAGCCAGAAGGAAAGAGACCACTGGGAAGACCAAGGCGTAGGTGGGTAGACAATATTAAAATGGATCTTAGAGAGATATGATGGGATGGTATGGACTGGATAGATCTGGCTCGGGATAGGAACCAGTGGAGGGCTCTTCTGAGCACGGTAATGAACCTTCGGGTTCCATAAAATGCTGGGAAATTCTTGAGTAGCTGCAGAATTGGCGGCTTCTCCAGAAGGGCTCAGCTCCATGAGTAAGTGATTATTGGCGTCAATACTATTCCTTTTGCCTTCCCAACCCGTAGTTTAACATCAACGGAAAGGTAAGGAAGTCTTAGAGGCCGCAGCTCATCGCTAAAGAATCATTAGAGTTGGCGCTACTGACGTAGAACAAGTAACGAACTATCATAGCAGGAGTCCAACACCCACGTCACCCCATCATCCCACTAAAGAACTATTAAACCTTAACCAACCGCACAACCTACCATGACAGACAGGTAGCAGCATAATTAGCATGCTGCCACCTTACCACTGACGTTGGATCGGTTATAGTTGTATCGTCTAAAAATCGCTGGTAAATTACACAGTATTGCCAGTTTGTAAGTTTTGAGGTTTTCACGGCGGTGACTATGAAGAGAGCAATCTTCTGGGATGTGGCGTCGTGTAGATATTGCTTGCGGATTTTCTTCTTTTTTATTCTGCCCTCAAGATGGAGGCGCTACGTTCCCCCGAAACGTCGGTTAAAACAATATCTACACGGCCCCACATACCAGAAGACTGCTCTCTTTGTTGCCAATTTTATGTCATTTATCTGTTTAACGTCGCTGACCAAAACTTAACAGTGTTGCTTTAAGTTGCTCGAACGTCACAAAAGTTGTCTGAATTACATGCTCTTCTGTGGTGAAGGAATTCTGTACAGCAGTGTGGCGGTGTTTCACGTTATAAGATTTGAGGTTTTCACAGTGGTGTTTATGAAGAGTTTTGTCTTCTTGGGTATAACGCTGTGTAGTCCCTCATGTTGCTCTCTCGTCACCAAAATGCAGGGCAAAATCATGGTATAAACATAGGAAACAGATGTTTTGAAAATGTGGCACAATTCAGATATTTGGGAACAACGATAACAGATCGAAACCTGATTCAGGAGGAAATGAAGAGGAGATTGAACTCGGGTAATGCTAGCTACCATTCAGTGCAGAAACTTTTGTCTTCTCGTCTGCTGTCCAAAAACATAAAAATTAGAATATATAAAACTATAATTTTGCCTGTGGTTCTGTATGGGTGTGAAACTTGGTCTCTGACATTAAGGGAGGAACATAGACTGAGGGTGTTTGAGAACAGGGTGTTGAGAATATTTGGACCGAAGAGGATGAAGTGACAGGAGGTTGGAGAAAACTGCACAATGAGGAGCTTCATAACATGTACTCTTTTCCAAGTATAATTAGAATGATCAAGTCAAGAAAGATGATGTGGGCAGGGCATGTAGCACGAATGGGGAAGAAAAGGAATGCATATAGGATATTGCTAGCAAAGCCAGAAGGAAAGAGACCACTGGGAAGACCAAGGCGTAGGTGGGTGAACAATATTAAAATGGATATTAGAGAGATAGGATGGAATGATGCGGATTGGATTGATCTGGCTGAGGATTCAGCATATCAAGAGGTAAAGGTTTCTTGAGGTGTACAGCTATCCTTCCTCTTACGCGATGTTGATTTCGGCGAATTTCGCCAGAGTGAGAATTCTTTATTATTGCTAGTGGGGTGGGGCTAAGTCCCTTGTACTGTGGCCACTTCTGGCCTGTTGTACCAGCCCCAGATGATAGGTGAGGGTGATTGTGGAGCAATTGGTGGAATGAAGATTGGTAGGGGAAACCGAAGTACTCGGAGAAAATCTGCCCCAGCGCCACTTTTTCTACCACAAATCCTACTTGACCAGACCCGGGATCGAACCCGAGCCGCCGCGGTGGAAAGCCAGCGACTAACCGCTTGAACTATGGCGCGACCACAATGAGAGTTCACTTCATTTTTAATTTCATTTTTGTAGTTACCACTAAGGCAATAATTAAATTAACTGTCTAAAAATAAATTTAATTTTACCCGAACGGGTAAAATTAAGTGAACTTAACTGAATTACGTAGCGTTAATAAAAACTAATTACAGAGAACCCAGAAGAGTAATATTAAACGAAGAAAATAGTATTCTAGTTATGCGATTGCACTTATGAATGGAACTTACTAAGTTACTTATACATGGAGCTAAGCCCTTCTTGAGGAGCCGCCAATTCTGCAGCTACTCAATAATTCCCCAGCATTTTATGGAACCCGACGGTTCATTACCGTGTTCACAAGACCCCTCCAGTGGTCCCTATCCTGAACCTGACCAATCCAACCCATACCATCCAATTCAATCTCTCTAAGATCCGTTTTAATATTGTCCACCCATATACGCCTTGATCTTCCCAGTGGTGTTTTTCCTTCCGGCTTTCCCACCAATATCCTATATGCATTCCTCTTCTCCCCCATTCGTACTACATGCCCTGCCCACCTGATCCTCCTTGATATGAATGGAACAGTCAGGTAAAATACCCCTAAATTTATATGAATGGAACAGTGATATAAATTTATGGATATTTTTCCTGTATACTCGTAGACGGGATTATAGTCAGCAATAAGGAGTTTTCCGGAACGTTAAAATGCACCAGCCAATAGTGAAAATCATAACAGTTTCCTAGGATTAGGTATTTTTCAGAACACACGCACCCCCCCCCCTCAAAAAAAAGTAGTTATGCACACTCTCCCCGTGTGTTTACTACTAGTACTGAGGAATTTGGATGGTGCCGCAGTTTGGAACGAATTACTGCATTTGATTTGCAAGAGGCGTGATATTCCTTTCGATGGCCGAACGGGACACTCTTACATTTCACGTGGGACACATATCGGCTCGTGAGCGCTCACTTGGTTTCGGACGCGGTACATCAAAGCATTGCCTTCAATTTCGCTAACCACAATGTAGGAACAAAAGACTGTGCTCTCAAGGAATTGAGCGTAATATTCTCATGGCTGTCAGTCCTGCCTCTGTTCCAGACACTTATTTCATTGTCCGCTAGTGAAATTAGAATCGCGGCTGGGTCACCAGCTGTCCTGGCTGGGGCGTTTCATGGTTTTCGTTAGTAACCCAGGGGCAATGTCGGAATTATTAGGCCACGACCTCACAATATCATTTCATCTCGAGTTTATTCACTTATCATCCTACAATAGACAAAGGTATATTCGTCCATGTGCTTAATTAATTAAGCGCCAGTCCATTAAGATATATGGGTGAGTGGATAAATAGCTCTACCATTATTGACCTCGGCTCTAGATAGTGCTGAGTGTTTTGCTTAACGTCCCTGCCGTTTTACCCCTGGGAAAAAGCCCCCCGGCACTCGTTGGATAGGAGGCTGGTCTTACCCCCGAGCCGGTCTGGAAAAAAGGGAAAAACCTGTTGCCCCTACCGGAATCTATATATCTGTCTACGGCTCTACAGTCGTTTCATTGGACCTTGGCCACTTTATTTTCAGTTTCTTAATCCTATAGACCAGGGGTCTCCAAACGTTTCGAACCGCGGGCCACATTAGGTAATACAGCACTTTCAGCGGGCCGGATAAAATGAGAAATTAATAAATCTAGGTATATGAGTTTTATTGAAAGCACAGAATTTCATAAACTAAATACAAAGTACGTGAGAATAAATTATCGTATATTAATGACAACAGACAGTAGTAACAAATGCTCATATTTTCATCACAAATTATAATAAAACAATTAATGTGAATGATGGAACTCTTTTTCCATTCTTAAAATCTGATTAAATTGAGGTTCAAATTTTGAAACGCTAATCACAAGTAGCGACTTTAAATGTTCAACGGATAAATTTGCCCTGTATTTCGACTTGATGTACTTCATCTGGGTAAAAGTTTGTTCACACAGATATGTCGTCCCAAAAATGGAGGTAAATTTACAAGCAAATTTCTTTAAATTTGGAAATGGCTCAGAGTTCAGAAATTTATAAAATTCCTTGTATTTGTATTTAATACGATAATTTTCCTGAAGTTCAATAATTTTCATTTGAATTTGACATCTGCAGCATCACAGTCAAACGAATTTTGAAACGATCTATTTTCCTGGGCACTTGAATCCAAATAGCAAATCGCTTCCGAAATTGTTCTTTCAAATCTAAAATGACTAAATTTGCAAACGAGGAAGGAAATCCTGCTTCACCCTTTTTATGCAACTCTGCACAGTATAGCATATGAACAAAGTTACAATTTTTCACTTGCCTTTCCAGAAGTATCAACTTTGCTCTGAATGCCTTGATAAGTGCAAATAAATCACAGACTAAGTTATTTTCACCCTGCAACTTTAAATTCAAATGGTTCATATGGTTCACCAGATCAGCAAAAATGCTAATTTCCAAAGCCACTTGGTATCTGATAAAAGTGGTTCGTGATGGTTTTTCTCGGTAAGAAATATATCAATTTCATTCCTGAGCTGAAAGAAGTGCGACAGAACATTTCCACAGCTAAGCCATCGAACTGCAGTATAATATGTCAGGTCAATAAGCTCGGAATCACATTTACCAGTACTCACTGGAAAATTAGTTCAATTGGCGCATTTCTGCACAATTCTTTCGCTGGCCGGTTGTGGCCCGCGGGCCGTAGTTTGGAGACCCTTGCTATAGACATACAGTAGGACTTCTTGGACGCGTGATCAGCCCCTCGCAAAGCCGCTACCTACACACAGGACAAGACAAACACAGAATAAACGCACACCCATCCATGCCTTGAGTGGGATTCGAACCCACGATCCAAGATTTCGAGCAAGCTAAGATAGAGCAATCCCTATACGGCGCAGCCACTGTGATCGGCTTGAGCTACTCATCTCGTTAAACAATCCACAAAGTAAATATACATCCGTACCGTGCTTTATATGTACACGTAGTTTCCTTCTTCATGGTTTATTTTACGAGGCTGCTATAGTTCATACGCATTCCTAGTGCCTATATAGCGTCATTAGTGAATAATGAATTGGAAAAGTCGTGGCTGCGGTCTAACTTGAGGTAGCATCCTGATATTTTCCTGGAGGGACTGAACAAACTCACGAAAGGCCACAGTCACGATACTCAATCCCCGGACTGAGATTTCAACCTACGACCCCCGAAATATATGAAAGAGGAGTGCGGGACCGGTATTTAATTACCATGCAGCATGCCTGGTGTCGTGAATAGAATGGGGTACAACTGCAGTCCCCATTTGAACAACAAGACATTCAGCGCTTCTTGGCAACGTCTTGTGTATACCGTAATTAGAATGCTGTATAGCTGTGACTGTTGCTTGAGCCATGATCAGTGAACTGCTTGGGATGTACTCATAAACCGTGTAATGATAGGATGTTTATGAATCATGAACTTGGAGGCACGTTTAAGGAAACGGTGGTTCACTGTTTTAAGATAGTGTAACCTGCAGCCACACGTTTGACACCGTCATTTTAATTACTGGCTCCTGTTATGCTCCTGAGAAGATCGTCTTTCCCGGGGTGTATCGAGTTTTGTTGGAGCAGGCAGCGCCCCCCGGTACCCATTGTACAGGAGGTTGGGTGGACCCCAGAGCCGGTCTGGACGACACGGAGAGGTGAAAATTCTTGACCCTACCGGGATTCGAACTCCGACCTCTCGGTCGTCTGCGCTATCCCGGCTCCTGAAAGTTGCATGTATTATTGAAAGGTATTATTAATCATTTCAAGAACCTGTAGTAAGCGATGTTAGTGCCGTTTACAACTCACATGTTTAAGCGTCAGTCATGTTGTTGTTACTGACTAAGAATTAAAAAAAAAACACGAGGCTGAAGTAGCTTCTAATTGAGTGTCATTCATAGTAAGTTATGTGAAAATCATGCTGAAATGTGGGAAGCTTATAGACAGCATTGTTGTATCGTAAGGCAGGAGAAGAGAGTAAAATGATACTCGGTCTCACTGCTGCGTCTCTACTGTTTTGTTATTGGTGTTATTGTGACTGTTGTTGCTGTTGATGCTGAGGGTGGACCGGTGTGACACGCGTCTTGTGTAAGCGGGGGAGGGAGGCTGTAGAAGTTCGGCCAGTCAGCGCTCCAAGATGGCTGGAACAGAGCCTGCTGACTGGTGGAGTGGCTAGCGCGCGCGCGCGCGCGTCTCGCAGTGTGTGACGTGCAGGCAGAGGTAATGGGTGTGTGTTAATGCGGTACTTTGTGATGTATTGCTGTTGCAGCACGTGTTTTACAGCGTTAACGCGATAATGAACCGAATGTAGCATGTAATGGAAGTAAGGGACTGAAATACACGAGGTCTGACTAGTTATAACACCTGTTGAAGAACACAGTGAAATGTGAACTTTTGATGAATACGAAAAAACACAAATGACGGCGGACGGTAACTAACACCTGTTGAAGAAGACCGTGAAATGTGAACTTTTGATGAACAGAGAAACACAGAAGTGTGCCATCGGACTGTAACACCTGCTGAATAACATCTCCTGTAGTCTTCGGACCCATATTGTTTGGTGAGTTGTATTCATATTACTCTGTTATTATTACTCCGAGGACGCGTTTGACTGGAAAGGCAAAAGATGTCACACCCCATAGCAAGACGTTGGCGGGTGGATACTATGAATAGAAATCGGTTGTATCAAAGATCGCGTTGTTGTGGTCAGCACTTCGACTGCATATTTAAGAATCTCGATTGAGGTCAAATTTTCTGTGACTTTTGTCTGTGACACCAGACGAACAGTTGAGGTTCGGTCAAACGGTAACGCGTATGTTTGTGTTTCGTGAAGTGTTTATTTGAAATCCCACAATGGGTACCACTGGCCTACCATTAATTCGATTTGTTTTGTCTTTCCTGGGTGAATATGGAGGTAGCACAGACTGCAGACACTTCCTGTTCTATCCTATCGAACTGAACTAGCATAATCATATAATTCCATTGTAAAACCAGTGGAGCTGATAGTAACCAGTCGTACGCATTTTAAATAACGATACAAGCTCAGTCGATATAGTGACTAGGCTGTGGGATACACGACCAGGAATCAGGTTTCGATTTCCGTTATAAGCAAAGTATTTTTCTCTTTTCCACGGCGTCCAGGACGGCTGGTGGAGGTCTGTGACGGCTAGAGCATCAAGTTCACAATCATGCCAAAGTTGTGAATGCCTTTAATTATTCTTCCACTTCCCGGTGCTTGGTTAAGCTTAGGGACAATTTTTTCTTTTTGCTTGTTCAATGTGGGAAATGCGTCTCTGTGTCAGGTCATCATGATGCTCTGTTTCGAGGTCCTCTTCTGAGGACTGAATATATAAAACCGAGTCGTAGCAATGCAGCCCGCGCGTCTAAGTGAGGGCCACCCTGTCTCTCATGTTCAGTCTTGAACGCGTGTCCCTCGTTTCAAGCGCACACGTTTCTAATTCAGTATTCATGATGCATCTACGGAACACAATGCAGGACAGTATGTACTGTGCGTGCACACACACACACACACACACGCAGGTCCATATTTACTTTTCTTGTCATTGCACCTGCAGATTTCTTCCTCTGTGAATGGCTAATTTGTCGGTAGGTCATTTAATGACGTATAATTGCAGATGCTTGGCTTCGAATTAGGTGATAGGATGTTATATAGAGTGAATTGGGGAGGAAGCGCTCGTCACATGATTGTATTATCCCGACATTTGCCAGGAAAGAGAGAGAAAAATCACGGGATCTTCAGGGTAGCCGTGCCCTGTCCAAGATTTGAACCATGTATATCCCTAATATAGCCGGTCACGGTAACCGAGCGGTCAGAGATATGTACTGTCTTCACTCGCTCAGAAGCCGGGATCGTGGGTTCGAATCCCATTCAGGGAATTGGTGTTTAATGTTTGTGTGCAGGTAGAGGCTTTGCGACGAGCTGATCACCCACCAAAGGAGTCCTACTAAATGTCTAAGATCTAGCAAACCGAAGTGGGGGGCACGTGGTAGCGTAGTTGATTGAGGCACTATGCTACAAGCCGGAAGGTCGCGGGTTCGAATCCCGATGATGTGTTTTTCTTTTCAATTTACCTAATCCTTCTAGCCGCACTATGGCCCTGGGGTCGACTCAATCTCTAACAGAAATGAGTACCAGGAATATTCCTGGGGGCAAAGGGCGGCCGGCGCGTAAGGCTGACATCCTTACCGCCATCTGTGAGCCGATTGTCTAGAAAATGTGGGAGCCTCAACGTCTCACAGCCTTCTGGGCCTCCAGGGCCTGTTACAGGGACACCTTTACTTTTTAATGTGCATTTAGGCGTAGATAGACGTAATACAGTCGAACGTCATAATACCGCGTATTCAATCATTTTAGGTCTCACAGATTTCTGCGAATTATTTTAATTAGTGTATACAACCGTATTGCTACATCCCTTGCTGTATTACGGTGCGCATTTTAGACATCGCATAAATAATGTATACGTAATAATAGGTATTTAAAAATTAGATAGTCTACGAGTAAAGTATCAACTCTGGTTAGTCTTACACTGAGGCATCCTGTGCCTCTTCTTTCTGGCATTGCAGTGTATTTCGGACCTGCACTTTATTCCATATTGTGGAGACTTTCTAAATCCTTGGTCAGACAAGCGTTCGATTTTGAATGCATACTCCATCACTGAGCAATATAAAAAAAAGTGGAAATGCTTCTAAGCTCGAAGCGAGATTCGAACCCCTGACACCAGTGATAGAGCCGTTTTAGACCGAGTTCCCGTTGGCATGTAGTCCAGTTAGACCGTCCCTCTCTGGAACCCACAATCCAATGAAGGCAGGGCAAGCAGGCGAAAGGTCTAACACCCCTCTAGTCTCGTTATGCCGCGGAGATTCATGCTACAGAGTTAGCCTAACTAATTACTCTCCATATCACAGCAGATGCTACAGGTTGAATGAAGTTTTTTTTTTTTTGAATTTATTTCATTTCATTTTTTCCATTGTACTGGTTCTCCGTCTTAGGTCCAAACATTCTCTTAAGCCCTCTATCTTAAAACGCGCTCTATTTATGTTTATCCGTATCATGAGAAACTAAGCTTTACGTTCATAAAAAAGAAAATATAAATTTATACATTTAATTTCTTAGAGTTGAATATATATGGAATAGAGATAAGAAGACGTGATCAAGGAAGGCCAAGAAGAAGATGGCTTCTTTGAGGACGGAAAGGCCTAACAAGCTCAACCCTTTCAGATGATGATGATGATGAATAGATACATTTTGTAGACTGAATGATTGTAAGCATTTACGAAAGTAAAACAGCTTCTAACTTCATGGTGAATATCATTTGCATATGTTAATGTCGAGACAGTGTAGTTGAACGTTGATATATTTTTATATGTTTATAGCCGTTGCAACGCCTTTGTTAAGTAAGATATCAGTGTACACTGAGATGAGTCTCGTGCTGTGTTCTCTTGCGCTGTGCATCCAGAGGAGAGAGTTGGAATGCAGAGTCCGACTCCAGACAATGCAAAACTGGTTATGGGGCGGATTCATCCCAAACCTGAATTTTAATTATATCGTTCTGTCTGCTCGCGCCGGCGCATCTGTGACATGGTAGTAATTGAAGCCATAAGTCACATAACACAGGACATCTTGCGTCTGGGAATGGGTAATGAAGAAAATTGTCCACTGATCTGTCTTTCATCACCTAAACATACAGCTATTCTAATCATCTTTATAGCCAATCTTCTAATCAACTTCTAATACAGTAAACTGTAAATGTCATTCTGTGAACTTGTATCCTTGTACCCCATGCATTCTTAACAACTTAAAAGCCATAACAGAGAGAGACAGCGAGAAAGGACTGCGAGACTGCCTGCAGTTACGAATACAACTGCCGTGAGTGAGCAGTATTGGGTCCAGCATCAATGTCTCCTCGCTTCTGCCAGCAAGAAGTTACGAGTAATGTTATCAGGTGTACCTCAGATATGGGAAACCGGGATAGCTCAGTCGGTATAGTGACTGTATGCGGGCTGGACGGCCGAGGGGTCGGAGTTTGAGTCACTGTAGAATTTTCTCCTCTCCTCGTCGTCCAGACCGGGTCTGGCGCCCACCCAGCCTCCTGTCCAGTGGGTACTTGGGGCTCTTTCCCTGGGGGTAAAGCGGCCGAGGCGTGAAGCTGACCACTAACCCCCAATTATGGCCGAGGTCAAGAATACGGGGATCTATAAATCCACCCCCCATACGCCTTCATAGCGTAGTACTTAATTAGTGTAGCACAAGGACAAATTTACCTTATCTCTATTTTTACCTCAAACATGGGGCAATGCCCATTATGTATATAATTACACTACGTGCGTGACACTACTCCCTGTAAAGATGCTGTTATAACAGCACTCGTCTGTTCTAAATTCTGGACTCGCTATATCTGAAATGATATATAGGAAAATGTAGTATGTTTTATTGAATCCAGAACAGGCAATATGAACCTGGGGCGGGCAGAAAGCAACGACACGTAAGGGGTTACACGTGGTAGAGTCGTTAAGTTCGTGGAATGTGGTTTTGATCGCATCATATTACAAGGTATTCACATACACTTACGCAGATCCACATCGGCCCTCAAAATAGTTGCCGTTGGCCGCTATGCAAGTCTGCCAACGTTTATATAGCTGTCGAAAACGTTGCTCAAACATATTGGCAGTAAATTCCCGTACGACGCTTTGCGGCCATTCCACGAACTTATTGACTGTAGTAGTATATTTCCTCTTCCCTTGATACTGAACTCTGACTTTAGGACCCTAGGAAAAGAAATAAGAGAAAGGTGGACACAGTGATATACTGGAGGACTTCCTGATCTCTGGGTGTTTTTTACCTAACACTATTAGATTGATAAGGTCAAGAAAGCTGACGTAGTCCCGACATGTAGCACGCTTTGGGAGACGAGAGGTGAGAACAAAACTAACATCGAAAAATTTCAGGGGACGGAATTACTTTGGAGACCGAGATATAGATATGTGGGTAATATTAAAGTACAAAAAGAATTCCCTGGTTTTAGTCCGCCAGCGAACTATAACGATCGAGCGACCACCGCTTATCGACGAAGATAGTGCCAACTGTAGCGGATAGAGTGTGTCGCGTGGTCAACACAACAGATCCCCATGGCCATTAATTTCGGTTTTCTAGACCGGAGCCGCTGTTTCCTTGAAATAGCTCCTCAATTATCCTCACAAGGCTGAGTGGACCCCGTTCCAGATCCACTACTTCTCAGAAAATCTGGTAGCGCCGGGAATCGAACCAGGAGCTCTGGATCTGTAGCCATAAACTAACCCCTAGACCACAGGGGCTGTCAATATTAAAACGAGAAATAAGATGTGAACCAGGTTCAGAAAAAGGGCGAGTTCCAACATCAATAAAAAGTGGTTAACTTATTCACCAGTTCAGGCATGTCAAATTCAACTTGTACCGAGGGCAACCTCAGCCCTATAAATAAGAGTCCAGGGCCGCACTTCAAAATAGAAATATACATTAGATTTTGATACAAGGAAATTTAATTCTATTTATTGTTTAGGAAAAATTTCAATATAATTACCTAAAGTCACATATCTTACAGTTTTAAAAAGCAAGAGATTGCCATTTTTGACAGGTATCAAACAGCTTTTAAATATGTAAAAAGAGAGCTTACACAAGAAATTATGTTAGAAATAGCAAAACATTGAATTTCCTCCAGCCTGCTAATTTATGTCTGCGTGAGACTTCTTCTGTTCTGGTCTATTGGAAAATTGTCTTTACAAAAAATATTTCTACTAAAATTTTAATATTGATTTTAATATCAATTAGCTCTAAAAGTTGAGGGGCCGCACTTTGTGGCTATGGGGGCCGCATGTTTGACACGACTGCGCCAGTTGAACAACTGTAAACCCTTTTAAGAAGATACAGCTCCGTGGAGCTACACGTAGTGACATTACAAGCCGTACGCAAGAGCCCGCATATCTCAGGCAATAAAATGACTGAATGCGGGCTGGACGACCGCAATTCGATTCCTGGTAGGGATCACAACTTTCTCCTTCAACCACTGTGTGCAGACCGGGTCTGGACCCACGCACACTTCCTACCGTTTGGATATCTTGTCACATGTTACATTGGTAAAGCTTCCGGTGCTGATCACACAACTTCATCTAGTTCTCCCTCCACTCCCGTCTCTGCGTTCGTGGCGTGGTGCTTACATTCAAGAGCAGAAAGCAGAAAGCTAATCATTACGTGACAATTTTTTTTTAAGTTTCGTGGGGTGGGGCGCCATAGCTCAAGCGGTTAGTCGCTGGCTTCTCACCGCGGCGGCCAGGGTTCGATCCCGGGTCTGGTCAAGTGGGATTTGTGGTGGACAAAGTGGCCCTGGGGCAGGTTTTCTCCGAGTACTTCGGTTTCCCATGCCAATCTTCATTCCACCAATTGCTCCACAATCACCTTCACCTATCATCTGGGGCTTGTACAATAGGTCAGAAGTGGCCGCAGTACAAGGGACTTAGTCCCACCCCACTAGAAATAACAAAATTACACTGTGCAATACACAGTTTCCAGTCCCGTCAGCACGTCCGTTCTTTAGTGTAACGTGCCTTCCTCGGACGGTAGGCCCCAGTGTGTTCTAGTAACTAACTGATCCCCATACAAGTGGTCAAGGTATTTTGGAGATAAATTTAGCGGCATAGAGAAATCGTACAGTCAAGGCCAAACATGTGCCTACGTTTCTTTTCGGTCCAGTGGATTTATGTGCCATCCCTGCTACATTTGGACAAATTCAATTTTACACCAAAATACACTTAGTTTTATGTAAGTCCGAAGTCAGTAAATTCACATACTTGTCACGCCTTTAATGCAGCCACACAAATTATCTTCCATTTTTGGTCCCTTCTTGAAATGACCTTACACAAAGAAATGGTAGAAATATTTCAGCTGCCCTTGAATGGGATATACGTAATAACGGCAACACACTCCGACTGACTTTATATACGCATTGAGCAGAGGCGTGAAGGTTCATCGGACAGCTCGTTTGATTAACTGCCTGAATGACTGCTTGAATGAGAGGCTTACTTACATACTCATGGAGCTGAGCCCTTCTGGAGGAGCCACCAATTCTACAGCTACTCAAGAATTTCCCAGCATTTTATGGAACCCGAAGGTTCATTACCGTCTTCACAAGAGCCCTCCGCTGGTCCCTATCTTGAGCCAGATCTATCCAATCCATACCATCCCATCCTATCTCTCTAAGATCCATTTTAATATTGTCTACCCACCTACGCCTTGGTCTTCCCTGTGGTCTCTTTCCTTCTGGCTTTCCCACCAATATCCTATACGCATTCCTCTTGAATGAGAGGCTGGCCAACTAAATTGTTATTCACTCTTCTTTCAGATTAGTGGTTTTGAGTCCAATGGATGGAAGGTACTGACCTCATGTGGCACTAATTGTTGAAAAATGGGTATGACTTTTAAGACATTATGTAATTTTGTTTCGTCTCATTAAACAGTGTAGAGTCTTCATACAGCTGTGCGAAATATAGGAAAGGGGGGTGGGGGGATGAAAAGCATTTCTTTTTCTGCCCGTGAAAAAGAACGGATATATGAGTTACGCCACTGGACAGAACTCATTCACGATCCAGTACTTATTGAACATATGTATTTATTGCAGACTCTGCAGATTATGTATAATAAATGTGTTGGGGGGGGGGNAGCGTGCTATCTGACAGGCAGGGAATTTCAAGTCAAAGAAAGCTCGATAGGAGGTTCGCGTGTAGAAGAGACGAGAGGACAGAGGCAAGGAGAATGAGGTGCCACAATTTGCGTTAAGCATCGATAAGAGGAAATCTGTAAACAATATAATGACTTAAGTGTTTTCTTAAACGTGTTCTCAGAAGTTAGGGCGAATGATTTCTGAAGGATAAATAAGCAACAGCTGCAAAAATGCATGGTCGACTGTGATGAGTTCTGGAACGTTTGGATCAAACCGGCGTTGGGAAGTTGGAGGTGGGGTGGAGAGTTATTAGACTGAGAAGTGATCAACTGGCGTTTGAGGAAAGCACAGATGTTGAATATATTTTAATTGAAGAGTTTCATCTTGTGTAGTATGTTCAAAGTATGCCGACGTTTCGGAGGAACATATCGCCTCCGAAACGTCGGTTGACTTTAAACAGATTACACTGCATTGTATCCCAGAAGATATAGTTAGTTAGTTAGTTAGTTAGTTATTTGGAGAGGGTGGGTTTCCCCATGCACTTAGACCTGTATTGGTCCATTGTGCTTCCCTCTATGATTTCTACCAGTCTCTATATCCTGCCGGTATTGGTACTTACCATCAGTCCCGCCCAGCCAGCGAGACCGGCTCTACTGGCTGAGAGGTATCTATAATGCTTCCCCCATCTACCAGAGATATTAGAGACTGCTGTTGGGCGGGAAACGTCCGTAATTTGGCTCAGTGATCTCCTTTGGAGATATGAGGTTCTTTTACGTGCCGTAAAGCTACGACACTTGACCCACGGCTTGAAGTCCCTCCCGAAGGACTTGTTCCCTGAATTTTTCCGCCCTTAAGAATTCGACGACCTCCGCCGGGTATTTGAACCCGCGTACTACGAGTCATGAGGTGGGAACGATCCCAGAAGATATAAGAACTCTTCATAACATACGCTTCGAATACCTCAAATACTGTATATCTGAAATATTTGAAAACGGACAAATATTTGGAATAAGAGAAAAAGAAACAGGTGGATGATGTGGGCGGGACATATAGCACGCACAAAGAGAGTTATAGACATGCATACGAGATTTTGATCGGAAAGCCTACTAGGAAGAGACAACTTACGGCGCGTGGGCTGGATGATATTAAATTTCTTTAGGAACGGATTGGATTCTACTGGCTCATGATGAAAGCGAAAGGCGGGCTTTTATGAACACGATAATGAATCTTAAGTTCTCTTAGAAGTAGGGAGTTTCTTGTCCAATTAAGTGACTGTTAAATTCTCAAGAAAGTTGCTGGAATTATACCGTAGTCACGGAAAGATGCCCCGTGGATCGACCTTCCCACCGCATCATCCTAATGGTGATACTCTTCCACGCCTCCAGTATACTTCCCTATATTTCCTTCCATAGGCATACTGATAGTGATAATCACCTCCACTAGCTATAATCGCCTCGAGCTGTTTGGCAAGGGCAGAGGACAATACAAGTGTGTAGAGAAAGGAACCTCTTTCCATGGCCTCGCTGTGTGAAGTTCAGGAAACTATAAATAATAAGAGCCTACAGAACATCACGTGACTGTAAGCGTCATGGTTTGTGATAATTAATTCCATGTGCTTCTGAGGGGCGGTACTTGTAGCACACAAGGGATAAATATATTCATCTAGAGTCTTCTATTCATTTAAGAAGCCGGGGTAGGGAAGTCGGTATAGCGACTAGCTACGGGCTGGACGACAGAGAGATCGGAGTTCAAGTCCCAGTAGAGTCAAGAATTTTCTCTTCTCCAAGTCGTCCAGACCGGCTCTGGGGTCCACCCAACCTCCTATCCAATGGGTATCGGAGGCTCTTTCCGCGGGGGTAAAGCGGCCGGGGCGTGGAGCTGACCACTCACCACCAGCTAGTGCCGAGATCAAGAAAATATAGATCTTCATCAATTAGTTAAGCATTTATGTATTATTCGTGTCAGTAAGTCATACTATGTATATGGCGTCCAGTGGCAGGTTGACTGCTGAATAATGAAGTGGAATGGATGTGGAAGGAAGCGGTCGTGGTTCAGATTTTTCTGAATGGACTGGGGAGCGCTTTCAGAAGAATTATTTAATATTGCCGGTCTCCAGAACGACGTAACCGGCAAATTCTGAATACGAAGCAGGGGTGCCACCCACTCGATCGCGAAATTCAGTCTCCGGTGTTCGAGAACAGGGTACTGAGGAGAATATTTGGACCAAAGAGAGATGTAGTGACAGGAGGCCGGAGAAGACTATGTAATGAGGAGCTTCATAACTTGTACTCTTGTTCAAGTATAATTAGAATGATCAAGTCAAGGTTTATGAGATGGACAGGGCATATAGCACGAATTGGGGAGAAGAGAAATTCGTATAAGTTATTGGTGGGAAAGCCAGAAGGAAAGAAACCACTAGGAAGACCAAGACGTGGGTGGATGGATAATATTGTAACGGATTTGATCAACGGGTTTCTGGGCAACAGCTCTGTAAACACGGTCCAACACGCAACAATATATGAGCCTGTGTTTTCTATGTCGTCCGTACCACACCCAGTGCTGGTAACGGACCAGTGGTGTCACGGCACAAAATTCTCCAATTAATCCTATACAGCGGTTTTAGTGGACCTTGTTTTGTTGCCTGTGGTTGTTGCATAGAATTTCCACCTCCTTTTCTATCTTAGTTTCAGGTCTGTACATGATTTATCACAATTTTTATTTACATTTTTCCTCTTACTTTCCATTGACGAAGCCTGGTCTCATGTGTTTATATAGCTGTAGTTACACTGGCATAGGTTATTGAGTGATTGAGGTTACCGCTTTCTAAGGGACCCAGAAGAGTAGGTAGGCGTCTTCCCGCTCACCTTAGGACGGACACAGATCCAGTTTCCGAAACGTCGTGCTCTCTAGTATTTAGAATATCGGACGATGGATAAAGCCCCAAAACCCGGTAATTCCGAGTGACAGTATCCAGAGAACCCTGTATTTTGAATCGTACTTATTCTGTATACGCGGCAGACGGAACTTTGGAGTGTAATGGTTTACACGTCTGTTGCGCATTCGGTAGATCTCAGCTACAAATTGGCGCCAAGTTGTATGGGAATTGTGAAACAGCTGCGCACTGATTGATGACTTCAGGCATCATCCAATTGACTGAATACTTTCTCATAAATTAACGGTCGGAAACAAAAGAACAGTAACTTTTGTTACGGCTTCCAGCTCCACAAAACTTGCGCAGTCAAGTGTCAATCAGTTTGTACCAATCCCGTCTTAAAGGGGGGGGGGGTTCTGTCTGCCCGTTTCTTTTACACTTTCTCACTTCCTCTTCAGGTACATACCGACAAATTGGTTTAACTTAAAGTAGACTACGACCAGTTGTCCCAGTGTCATTCAATAAATTAAGTCATAAGAATACAAGGCAGAAGCTTTTGCGCTGAATCTGTCCTGCTTGAAGCTTCTCAGAATATTAGTCTAGAAAAATAAAAGTGATCCCGTTCCAGCGAATTAAGTTGCTCTTCACTACCTTGCTTCTGTTTTCTGTGTGCATAATTGTGAATGGGATGTCTTTAATGGCACAGCTTTTTGCATTTACGGACTGACGCGCCCGCATTGTAAATAATTCCTGTCTGCTGGACCTGGTTCAATGGCACTTGCTGGGGGAGACTGGTCTCTTCAGGAGTTCTCTTCATTCATTTCTAACCCTGTTTGGGCGTTATCTATCTACACGTATCTATCTATCTATCTGTTTGTCTGTTTATCTATCTATCTATCCATCCATCCGTTCGCCAGCCCGTCCATCCTTCTGTGTCTCTGTCTGTCCGTTCGTCCATCCTTCCGTCTCTCTGTCTGTCCGTCCAATCCATCCATTCATCCATCTGTCTGTCTCTCTCTCTGTTTGCCTGCCTATTTATTTTCATCTTTGCATCCACCCACCCACTGACGCACTTTTCTGTCTGTGAATCTGCTCATGTTTTTGTCCGCCTGTTCCCTCGCCTCCCCGGAATGGCTAGCTGATTGTGAATAATTTATTTGGAAGGAGGAGCTCATTATCTGTACCAATGAACTATAAGAGCATTTACTGAAGAAACTGAGAAAATCACGATTCCTCACAAGTCAAGATAACCGGCCTTTGGACCTTCCTACGAATACAAAATGCTGACAGCTCGGCCGTGACAGGTGTATGGTACAGAAAGGCTTAATCTTCCTAAAAAGTTGCCAGTTATTAGGAGAGGCAGGCGGGAAGGAGATTATGCTATAAACCTCATTCTCCTCGAGGAATGAGGAAAGTGGCGTGTCATTCCTCAGTCCATTAACGCACACTTTCGTGCACATGTGTGCGGTTTCAATAGAAATTGATTCTCCTTGAGCAAGTGGCAGGGCAAGGCTCTGTCGTGACCGACTGGTCCACCGTCATTCTCCCTGTGTATGGAGACAGCTGTCTCAGACTGAGAGACACAGAATATCGATGTGCACATATGTGTCCTGGTCAGCATTGGCGTATGCGTGTTCTTTGGACATGAAACGAGCACATGATAGGGAGGTCATGTTTGTATTTCCGCCTTCATATTTCCAAAAGCATTCGATGGAGTGCAATGAAACTTTATACTGAGACTTTGTACGTTAAAGCTGTAGGTCGTAAGTTTGGTCCGTATCAGCCCAGTGTAACCCCTAGTTTATTTCCTTTTCTGCGCTGCCTCCAAATCCTCCTTATAACGTCTCATTCATCTTCCATTTATTTTTTTCTGTTCTGTGGATTTATGCCGTGTTTGAGCCCAGGTTTTCGTATTTGTTTTCTCTGGTCTAGTCGTGTATGCCCAGCTCGGTCTGAAAATTCTCTCGTCGCACTTTACATACAGCTGAAATCATGTTCACAAAAGTGACCCAGCTGAGCTTACACAAAGTTTCGACATTACATAGAACTGTCATTTGAACCATTTTGCACAGTTGTGTTTAGTTGTCAGATCTAATATCGAAGTCTCACGCTATCTCCATATTTGTAATTGTTAACACATTCTTCTTCTTATTCTTCTTCTTCGGAATGTCACTCAATATGCAGTCAAACCTGTTCAGCTTTCACATTTTTATCCCATATTTTCCAGTCTGCTCGGTGTCCTTATGTTTATGTAGGACCCGCTTCAGTACTCTTTCGTCGGTTATGTCTTCCATATGGATTATCTAATTTTGTCTGTGTTCCTTGGCTATTATCAGAATCTCTTTCCCGCTAATTTCTGTAAATTATATTTCATGAGGATTCTGATTCCTTTTAAGTGGTGACATTACNTGCTTTCTTCATAGTCACCGCCGTGAAAGCCTAAAATCTTACATTACAAGATTTCATCAAACATTTTCGTTCTAGACTGCATTACAAGTTATATCTATGTTTGTTTTCCACACAAATTTCGCATATCATACTTATCGTAAGTTGTCCATAAGTTACATCTTTCGGACTGGAAAGCTGTATATAGATATGGTTCGGCCGCCATGTTGTTGTTTTATATTGTGTCAACAATTACCTTTACATGTCTTGTATATTATTCGAAGGTATGAGAACACACAGTTTCAAAATTATACATTAAATGTCACTAATGTTTCTCATCGGCCGCGCCATAGCTCAAGCGGTTAGTCGCTGGTTTCTCACCGCGGCGGCCAGGGTTCGATCCCGGGTCTGGTCAAGTGGGATTTGTGGTGGACAAAGTGGCGCAGGGGCAGGTTTTCTCCGAGTACTTTGGTATCCCCTGCCAACCTTCATTCCACCAGTTTCTCCACAATCACCCTCACCTATCATCTGGGGCTGGTACAATAGGCCAGAAGTGGCCGCAGTACAAGGGACTTAGTCCCACCCCACTAGCAATAATAAAAAAAAGTTTCTCATCTTACTGGAACCGTTGAAAAGACTGCAGTGAACTGGAACCCCCAGGTTTCTCGTAAATGTGGTCCCAGGAAGACAGTGGAGGAAGAAGCCAGAGAAGCAGGCAAAACATAGAATAAAATAAAGAGACTGGCAGCCATCAGGACCAGATGGAGGAGTTTCATAGATTCCCTATGCTCCAGAAGGAGCTACAGGAATTGATTGAATGAATGAATGAATGCTTTCTCATGCTTCAAAAGTTTACATAGCCGTCTTGTTGGTGCTACCGATGGTATTGAATTAAATACAAAGATTGGCATAATGGTCATACCAGACTTTATGAAAACCCATCTCTTCGTTCATCATGATACCGCAAGAGTGCCGTCATTCTTCTCTACTTCTGTATTTTTTACTTATTTGCTTAGTTTGTTTCAAGAATAACAGGAAAGTAGGCTAAAATATTGTACTCCTAAGGGGAATACACTTTCCAGACTTGAGAACCTCTCGATTGGTTTTATTTCACGATAGTTGCTGCTGCAGGCGGTAGAGGGAAGAGAGTGGGGAGTTAAGCGTGACGCGCTGTTCCGATGGAGGGACTGATTGGTCCCAGAACAAGTTCCTCCTAACTAAATTGCAACCTGAGGACAATGACATTGACTGATACTGTCTGCCGTCCACGGCACTGAAATTAATTTGACCCGGCAACTCAGACATACTGCATACAATTTCTCATGTCCGCAGAAGGATAAGATGTGCTGCCCGCCATGCAGTGATCTTTTGGAGAGATATTTGTTGTTCTGTCTTACTGAGGCAACTAACAAAGTAACAAACAAACCCGAAGGAGCAACATCTGCTTCGGTCCAGTCTCTGTTATTCTCTCGTTTGATAACAAATTCCCCTCGTGGCGATGAGTAAAGTACGTAAGTAAAACAAGTAAAATTATCCCTGTAACGGGCAGTGGAGGCCCTTACGGTTGTGAGGTGTTGAGGTTCCCAAATTTTCTAGACAGTCGGCTCATAGATGGCGGCAAGGTTGTCAGCCTTACGCACCGGCCGCCCTTTACCCCCAAGAATATTCCTGGTACTCATTTCTGCTAGAGGCTGAGTCGACCCCAAGGCCATAGTGCGGCTGGAAGGATTAGGTCAATTGAAAAAATCCAATTACCTCATCGGGATTCGACCCCACGACCTTGCGGCTTGTAGCATAGTGCCTCAACCAACTACATATAAATTAAAGGTATTTTGATATGTGACGCTGTGTTGTCTGGTAGATAAGCACCGTACTGTATATCAACACGTTCATGAATCCGCAATCTTAAAAAATTCTTTACCCTTAAGAACCACGAAATGTCTCTAGATTTAATTTTAATATTGGCTCTTTGTTTGCACGTAGGTTTTGCGGGTCATCTCTTGCCTCGAAACTTTCTAGTGAGATGACATGCATTTCCTTGTTTGCCCTATACATCGTCCATTTCTCTCTTCTTCATCCTCCAAAAGTATTTTTTCTTGTTGTTTCATTATCAGCTCGCTCTCCATTTTGTAACTCTATTCCTTCTCCTGTTACTTCCTCCCTTACGTGGAAAAATTCTTCACTATTTTGTATACACCTAAAATGAATCGATTACTGTCCGGAATGTGACACCATATAGTCTGGTAAATCGCTACCAGCATTTCGGAGGAACCTTTCTCCATCTTCGGGTAGAATTCGGAAGCAGAAAGTTTCTCCGAAACATTGGTACAAGCCTACCAAATTATACGACGTTACATCCTAGAAGAACCATAGTCTTCATGGGCATCATCGTTACAACTTCAGTTTTATATTTATTTTGTTTTACTCGTATTTATGGCACATTCGGTGACGTCAGGACTTCGTCCAATGACTGGATGAGAGTGATTAGGGAAGTGGAAAGGATGTAGAAGGAAGAATGCCGTTTTGTGCGATGTGGCGCCGTGTAAATATTTTGTTAACCGAAATTTCGGAGGAACGTATCCCCTCCATCTTCGGGGTATAAGAAATCCGCGAGCGATGAACCAGCGTGAGCAGATGTCTGTAGACTACCCCGAACATGGAGGCCACACGTTCGTTCAGCGCAACGGATCCCCACGGCCGTTAATTTCGGTTTTCTAGACCGGAGCTGCTGTTTCTTAGAAATAGCTCCTCAGTTATCCTCACGAGGCTGAGTGGACCCCGTTCCAGTATAGTTCGCTTGCGGACTAAAACCACGGAGTTTTTTTTTTTGTTTTTGTTTTTTTCAGACGAATGGAGACTATATCTTTCCAAATAGTTATCTGTTCTCCATTCATTATCATCTTCCCGTCTCAGTAAATGCATAACGCATGCAGTCGAAATAGTGTCGTTGAATCTCTTAGGAATCATTTTCGTGGCTGCATGTGCCTAGTCTGCAGCCGGTCGTTACTAAGCACTCTTACGCATTCCATTCTGGATGGCACCGCGCGCCTNCCCCCCCCCCCCCCGGTATATTTGCAGAAGAGTTTAAGAAACGTGACTTCGCAATGACGTCCAGCAGCATGACCTTATCCCATGTTCCTTAAAAGTGCGTTCAGCTTGAATGCCGCTAGTAATATTTCAGGTTCCATAAAAGGTGTTCGTATTTATTGCTTAATTATACTCATGAAGCACTTTTTATATTGTATTTTTGTAATTTAATTTGACCTTCTCTTATTAATTTATATACATAATTAGACCATCAGCATTTTCAGCCGCCCCCTGGGGAGCAGCGGCTCTTACTTTTGGAAACGCTGGTCTGATCCTTCTGTAAGAAGATGTGGAGACGGAAGTGCAGGGAGCTGTTTGATCGGTGCTACAGTGGAGAGTGTACAGCTTATGAGAAATTGGCGCAGCAGACTTTAGTGTAGTGGAGAATTAAGAATGACAATTTTTCTGGAAATGAATATTTAGATTGTGATAGAGAATATAAAAAAAGTAAAAAAAAAAGTAAAGCTATGCCTGTAACAGGCCGTGGAGGCCCATAGGGTTGTGAGACGTTGAGGGTCCCACATTATCTAGACAGTCGGCTCAAAGATGGCGGTAAGGTTGTCAGCCTTACGCGCCGGCCGCGCTTAACTCCCCAGGAAAATTATTTAATTAATTCCTGGTACTCATTTCTGTTAGAGGCTGAGTCGACCCCAGGGCCATAGTGCGGCTGGAAGGATTAGGTCAATTGAAAAAATCTAATGACCTCATCGGACTTGAACCCGCGACCTTCCGGCTTGTAGCATAGTGCCTCAACCACCTACGCTACCGTGTGCACCGATAAAGAATATAAGGCTTTCATAATGAGCGAGAAATCAGTATTCTGACATGAAGTCTGAGAGCCGGAATAGCGGAGCCAGGGTAGACGTTCATTGCTAGGCAACGGCTGGGCAAATAGGTTCCCGCGGAAACGAACACACATGCAACAAGAGAAGAACTACTGTTTACAATTTTGGGGAAAGAAATAGGCGCTTGTAACTAATTGTTCTACAGACTACAAGCATTTGGGATAAACAAAAGAAGAGAGCCCTGTTGAGTGAAATCAGACGTTCATATTTATAGATAGTTGCGTATCAAGAGTTTCTGATATAAAATTAAAGGATTTTCAAGGTATGTACGAAATATTAGTCCAGTCTGGGATAATGTTTGTACTTGAAATGTGCGATATTCTTGAAGGATGGGAAGAAATTATATTCGTTGGAGGTTTTATAGGAAGATTCTTAGTGTTCTCTAATGGTATGGCGGAAATATATGGAGTGTTCTTCGGTTCTCTATATTACTTCATCTCTCTTGGATTCATGTATGAGTACATTCCTCAGCACTCTTTTCTTAATCACCTCAACATATGTTCTTCCCTCAGTGTGACAGACCAATTTTCATACACATAATAACATAACAGGTGAAATTATAGCTTTATATATTAGGAACTCAGGTATTCCAAAAGAGTGAAAACCGAAGTACACAAAATGCAATTTAAATTGACTGTTACATTTAACGCAAGAACACGGACCCTTCAAGGAGAAACAGGAGCATAATACAAGAAAAGGATACGAACAAACAAACAAACAAACAAACGCCGTGGCTTTAGTCCGCAAGCGAACTATACCGACCGAGTGACAGCCGCTTGACAGCGAAGTTAGTGCCAACTTTAGCGGATAGAGGGTGTCGCCTAGGCCGATAATTTTCGGTTTTCTAGACCGGAGCCGCTACTTTTCCATTCAAGTAGCTCCTCAATTATCCTCACGAGGCTGAGTGGCCGAAAGAATATTTAAGGAAACAACGGGAATTGACGGAATGGAAAGTAAAATTCTTGAATAAGGAATTGGAGTACCATTTTTTAACAGGGTTGTGAGTATAATGGTCTGATGGTGTAAGAAGAATTGATATAATACGACTGGATACCCAGAAGGACATTGATATATGAGTTCAAAATGAGGACACCATGGAGACGACCGGAAAAAAGTGCTTCAGGTCAGGTACCAGAATATACGAAGAAGAGAGAAAAGAGCTAGCTGGAAGTTGAAAAGGAAATAATTTGGAGCAGACAGAAGCAACTGGAGAATTTTCGCCCATGAACCAGTACGAAATTAAAGGAAACCACACGATGATTAAGATGATGGTTACATGTGTTAGTTAGCACATAGGAAGACATACTGTTCTGAAGAGAATAGTAGAAAAGCATTTCCCGAATTCAAACTGCTCCTAATTTCGCGAGTAATATCGTTTCGCCTTCACCGAAACTTGCAGCCGTTCAACGGCAGCTGGGCTACCTGTGTAACCGCTGCGGGCCGTACAAGAGCTTCTGCACATCGCCTCGCGTGGGAGCTGGCAACTGAGCCTTCGTGCGTACCTCACTGACGTTCCAATTAATATTTATGAAACTCGGTAGAAGACCTTGCCGCTGGAGATCAGTCTGAACACATGTTTTTATATTCGTACGTTAAAAGATACCAGCACAGAAGTCGTTCAGGCTCTTTCAGTTAAGGCCCTTTGAGCTCCACCCTTTCCATTTGTATAATTTTTTTCGGGACACCCGGTATTAAGCTCACCCGCGGAACTGTTGTATATCTGCGTTTATCGGTTCTGTTGTGCTGTTCTGTGTAGATACGCGTACAGCCATTCACTTCTTAGAAAGAACGCATTGGCCTAATATTCAAACAGCTAATCAGCCTTAAATAAATAAGCAGGGTGACCGTATTACTCACTAGCACAGTTCTGCGTTACTGCATGCAACAAGTAACATAGTTTCTACTGAACCGTTACTCAGACAGGTTTCCAACACTTCTGCAGAGCAAATCGTAATTTATCCAGGCGCAAAACAGATTATGGTAGTTCCCCAGTTTTGTCATAAGCACATTATCATCGAAGATAGAATGTTCCTCGACATGCGCAGTTTGTCTCCATTATGTTTGCAGACGGCACACTGTCCCGTACAAGTAATTGCCTAGCATCTGTCTTCCGTGAGATGCACCGTTCGGTTATTCTGTTACTACTGCATTAAGGTAAAGTTCTCCGTCTTATACTTACTTATGGAGCTGGGCCGCGCCATAGCTCAAGCGGTTAGTCGCTGGCTTTCCACCGCGGCGGCCCGGGTTCGATCCCGGGTCTGGTCAATTGGGATTTGTGGTGGACAAAGTGGCGCTGGGGCAGGTTTTCTCCGAGTACTTCGGTTTCCCCTGCTAATCTTCATTCCACCAATTGCTCCACAATCACCCTCACCTATCATCTGGGGCTGGTACAATAGGCCAGAAGTGGCCACAGTAGAAGGGACTTAGTCCCACCCCGCTAGCAATAAAAAAAAATACTTATGGAGCTGAGACCTTCTTGGGGAGAAACCAAATCTGCCGCTACTCAAGAATTTCCCAGCATTTTATGGAGCCCGAAGGTTCATTACCATGTTCACAATAGCCCTCTACTGGTCCCTATCCTGAGCCAGATCACTCTAATCCATACCATCCCATCCTATCTTTCTAAGATCCATTTTAATATTGTCCACCGACATACGCCTTGGTCTTCCCAGTGCTCTCTTTCCTTCTGGCTTTCCTACCAGTATCCTCTATGCATTCCTCTTCTCCCCATTCGTGCTACGTGCCCTGCCCACCTCATCCTCCTTGACTTGATCATTCTAACTATACTTGGAGAAGAGTACAAGTTATGAAGCTCCTCATCATGCAGTTTTCTCCAACCTCCTGTCACTTCATCCCTCTTCGGTCCAAATATTCTCCTCAACATCCTGTTCTCAAACACCCTCAGTCTATGTTCCTCCCTTAATGTTAGAGACAAAGTTTGACACCCATACAGAACCACAGGCAAAATTATAGTTTTGTATATTCTTACTTAACTAATTAAACACAACGCCATGAAGACGTATGGGGGAGTGGATCTATGGACCCACGTTTTATTGACTTCAGCACTAGTTGGAGGTGAGTGGTCAGCTTCACGCCCCTGCCGCTTTACTCCCCGGAAGGAGCCCGCTGTACCCATTAGATAGGAGGCTGGGTGGGCCCCTTAGCTGGTCTGGACGACATGAAGAAGTGAAAATTCTTGCCCCCACCGGGACCCCAACTCGGACCCCTTAATCATCCAGCCAGTCGCTGTACCGACTGCGCTCTCCCGACTCATTGCATCAACCTTATTAAGAACAACACCGCTTTACTTGTGCCATTTTTGCGGGTAAATTTTCCATCTGGATTATCATCAGATCAAGGCTTGCGCACTTGTCATTGTTAGTTCGTTATTCTTGTTAGCATCTTATCACGATTAGGAGCAGAAGATGTTGTTTGAATCGGTATTACAGTATTCAACTTTGCCGAAAAAATTAAATAGCAGCACAATTTAGCGTATGTTGCTATCAGTTTTGGAATCTGAGTATGAATTCAGTTGTCTTTCTAAGACATCCCAGCATATTGAGAATAGGTATGTGTGAGGAAAGTTGATTTAACAATTTCTGGTTTAAATTTCAGTGGTCTTTATGGTAATGTTGGGCATACGTATAATCATGTTAATTGTATTATGTGTGTATGTGTGAGATGGTTCCACGTTAGAAAACATTTTTATTGCGGCAGTAGTATGTACTGTGGATTGAAACGGATTTATAAGCGCAGCTGGACTAAATCTGAAGTTTCTCTATCGATATTTCCCACATAAAAGGACAACCTCTATGGCTTTAGCCCGCAAGCGAGCTATACCGACCGAGCGACCGCCACTGTTCGATGAAGTTAGTGTCAACTTTAGCGGATAGAGGTTGTCGCGTGATCAGCTCAACGAATCCCCACGGCCGTTAATTTCGGTTTTCTAGACCGGAGCCGCTAGTTCCTTGAAATAGCTCCTCAGTTATCCTCAAGAGTCTGAGTGGACCCCGTTCCAGACACACTACTTCTCAGAAAATCTGGTAGCGTCGGGGAATCGAACCCGGAACTCTGGCCGCTAGACCACAGAGGCAGTCTCGATATATTTGCCACATCCCTAGTGGAAGTAAGAACCTTTGCTGTAGTCTCCTGCGAGAGGAACGTCCGAATAAGAGAACGCGGGAGATTTATCTTGGTTATGCTGTATGTGCGAGTAAACAAGTAAGGCCTACGTAGCCTACTCGGATGGCGTGATAATGGAGTGCCTTTCTATTTAACAGAACTAAAAAAGAAAGTTTGGATGGCCAACATATATGTCGTGACTAGGGACTGATCTGGGAATTTCTACGAAACTAATTTCCTGCTAATAGATTTTATTAAAATTGTTCTAATTAAACTAACCCACTCTCTGATGGTAGGAACTGAACATTTCGAATCACNCCCCCCCCCCGCCACTGGACGCGATACCGAACCAGTTCCAACCACAGATAATCCTAGTAACTTTAAGGACCTTCTTAACATTGTTTATTATCTTACCTTCTTGAGACTTTCCCATCAACACTCTGAAGGCATCTTTTCTCTTCCAGTCCGAGCTACATATTCGACTTTTCGTATTCTTATTTTTTTCCCCCTTTGGCACTACAGCCCCAGTGGGCCTTGGCCTCTCTCCATGAAACTCTCCGTTTTACATCGGTTTACTAGATCTTAGACATTCGGAAGGACTCCTTGGGCGGGTGATCAGCTCGTCGCAAGGCCTCTACCTGTACACTAGCACAGATAAACGCTCGCGCACACACACACAAACACCAAACATCCATGCACCGAGTGGTATTCGAACCCTCGTCCCCGGTTTCCGATCGAGCGAAGACAGTGCATGCCTTAGACCTCTCGGCTACCGTGACCGGCCGTATTCTCAGTAGCTGTTTAAAAGACTTAATGTGTTCTAAATAATACATAAAAGTACAGTTCATACGTCACAGGAAACGCATTACGTCTCTGCTACAAAGACTAACCGGTCAAAGTTGCTTAGGGAAACAATAGCTGTTTATTTTGAGAAGCACACAAAACACATAAATACTCTAGAAACTAGAGCTTTTGTAAGTTAAACGGGCAGTACGCAGAGTAACCACCGGGTTTCAGAGGGTTAATGTTTTTACCGTGGCAATACAAGGCGGTCCCTGTAAATGATGAAATCCTTTCCTATGCAGTGTCCGAAATTACACGCTTACTCCGTCCCGTTTTGTTTTCACTTTGTTATCAACAACATTTCAGACCCACATGAGTTTCAGTACGCCCACAGAAAATGGATCCTGTCGCTGAGTAAAGTGGGTGTTGGTGATGCGGGTTTCCACTTTCCACAGTGCGTGTCAGTGCGCATGCGGGCATTTAGCAACACCTACCAGCGTCCTGCACAAGTGTAATTGTCTCCATTGCGGTTTCTGCAGCTCCAAGCCATCGATCATCAGTTACTGCTGGAACCGAGTGGTGATGACCTCAGATTGGACTTCCTGCTTTGCACATTTCATATGGAAGTTACGAGACAAACTACATACTAGACGCATGTGAGATGTGAGGTTATCACGGTGCTGACTGCCACATACTAGACGCATCTGAGATGTGAGGTTATCACTGTGCTGACTGCCACATACTAGACGCATCTGAGATGTGAGGTTATCACTGTGGTGACTGCCACATACTAGACGCATGTGAGATGTGAGGTTACAATCGGTAGGACTCCTTGAACAGGGGATCGGCCCTTTTCTGCCCTAAAAGTGGAGGTCGAAACGTCGGTAAACATCCATCAGACTACACAGCAACACATCCCATAAGAAAATAACCTTTGCAGTCACCATCGTGATAACCTCACATCTCACATGCGTCTAGTATGTGGCAGTCACCACCGTGATAATCTCACATCTCACATGCGTCTAGTATGTGGGTGAAACAAAGCATTTTACGGATGCCCTATGCTCCAAAGTGGAAGCAGATGTTTACCGGCGTTTCGGAGGAACACCCCTCATTTCTAGGGCGATTAAGGCAACATGTTCCTCCGACAGTTGGTGAACATACACCAGATTACACTGCATCATTTCCCATAAGACACTAATCTTAATGCACAGTAATATGAATAATATTAAAACATACTTGAGGTCCTAAAGCGCACCTGTGAACAGTTGCCAACGCCATGGAGAGATCAAACACAGGCACAGTTAGTTTCCTACCTAATACGCCCTGAGACGGAGGTAAGCTGTGTTACCGTAAATTATGTTAATGACTGTAATTTGGTCCATGATGGCATTTACCTGTGCTATTGTAACTGCACCATGTATTGAAGCTTGCGCAGTGAAGAATTAAATGTATCTTAATTCGGCCGAGTAATTTATGAGAGCAATCAATTAGCCGGACTTTGAGGGCCTCGTGCATCTAAGCCATATGCTTATCTTGATTTACTTCCGGGTAATTAAAAAGTTCTTATGTTCCGGGTGTTGTGCCCCTACGGTGTGATTTACGGCTGGGTTAAAGGTTTTGGGCGTGACGGAGATGTAACAGTTCTCATCCACTCATATTTCTCAGATAACACGCAGGGCTCATTTCCATCTAACCACGTGAGAAGCTGCTTATTTCTGCTTAGGTTTCTTTCTGACTTAATGGACTGGACAGTAATTCAGCTTAGTTCTGTGGTCAGCGTGTCCCGGAGCGCCGTTCAATTGGTCAGTCGTCTTTTCTTCAGTCTACCAACTTCTCTTCTCGGCCGCGCCGTAGCTCAAGCTGTTAGTCGCTGGCTCCCCACCGCGGCAGCCCGGGTTCAATCTCGGGTCTGGCGAAGTGGCGCTGGGGCAGGTTTTCTCCGAGTACTTCGGTTTCTCCTGCCAATCTTCATTCCACCAATTGCCCCACAGTCACCCTCACCTATCATCTGGGGCTGGTACAAGTGGCCGCAGTACAAGTGACTTAGTCCCACCCCACTAGTAATAATAATAACAAAAAAATAACTTCTCTTCTTCCTCGTAGTTTAGGAATTCTCTCATGTTATTCCCCTCTGTTGTCTTTTGTACTCAATTGTTTTACTGTTGGACCTTATCAGTTGGAACCAAATGTACCTGAAATATTTTCTTTGTATTTTAAAGTGTCAAGAAGTTCATTTGAATACAAAACAATTCAGCTCTGCTTAAGAAATACAAGATCTACTCCATTAATAATTTTCGGGGAACAATTAGGCCCAACAATTATTCAGTGACTAAACGAAAGTTGTAAACACTATGTGTGGGCGAAGTTCCAAGTTAAAGCAGATGGAACACATAGTTACCATACCGCTATGAATACTCGTAAGTCATTTCATTCCACTTTTTTGTTACGTCTTCAGAGGCAGTGTGTACAAATGTCTTCGCTTCAATAGGAGATGTTTCAGCCCAGCTGGGATATTTAAAATGCAGTCCATTAGGAGGCCGATACCCGGCAGTGAACAACCTACTGTTTGTAGTCCCTCTTTCAAACCCAAGTTGTTAGGCTACGGCCTGTTTCCGTCCTCAATACGAGTATTTCATCCGTATTTCACTCCTCTCCTTCTTTCTTTCCTTTCTTCCAACTCCATTTCCTCCTACTTCTTCTTCTTTGCTTTCTCCTATTCTTCCTATTTCCTATTCCTTAAACCACTTTCTCTTCGGCTCCCTGACTCTCTCGATTGTGCGTCCAGGGTCTCAAAGGAACATTCAGACGCGATGTATATGCATCGAACATGGCGGCGCAGTGGTTAGCACTTGGAAGGTCCCTGCTTCCAATCTGCGTATTTCCAATTCCGTTTTTCATAGTTTCTGTCAGATTACAGTCAACTTGAAGTATGTGGTTAGTGTCCTGTTACACCTTCTAAACTTATTGATTTCCATCAACTCTTCCCTGTAAATCCCTGAATTATCACTTTAAGTAGGCCACGACCCCATTCATTCATTGTCTTCCATAATGTCATCTGACACTGGATAATTTGTGCACTTAACACAGCGTCATTAAATAAATCTAGAAACCAAAGTAATATGAAGAAGTCTGTTTTCTGGGATATATCACCGTGTAGTCCGATGAACGTCAGCCGGTGTCTCGGAGGAGTATGTCTTCTCCATGTTCAGGATTGGAGAATAATCCAAGCAAGAAACCAGCATGAAGCAGACAGCAAGCTGGAGCTAGATACTTGTTCGGATTACTCTTCAACTCTGAAGATGGAAGCGAAATTTACCTTCGAAACGTCGGTTGACTTTCGGCGGAGTACACGGCATTATCATCATCATCATCATCAGTAATCTGTCAGACGACAGGTCCACAGTCTCTTCCAAAACAATTCCTCCACTTAATGCGATCTAGAGCTTTCTCCTTCAAATGACAGTATCCTCTTCTGTCCCCAAGGTCATCCAGCATCTTCTTACGTCTTCTTCCTCGTCTTCTTGTCACTTCTATCCGCCCCTGTATCTTTCCTTCAATAACTTCTTTTAGAAGGCAGTTTCTGCCTAAAACATGACCAATCCAATTAGCCTTCCGTTTTCTTATTTCGTGTAGGATATTCCTCTGCTCACTGACTCTAATTAACACTTCTTCATTTCTCACATAATCGGTCTAACTGATCTTCTCCATCCTTCTCCAACACCACATTTCGAAACTTCCCAGATGTTTCTGATCCACTGCCTAAGTGTCCAGGTTTCAGCCCCATACAGAGCCATGCTCCAAATGTAGCATTTCACTAGTTTCTTTCTCAAAACGGCATTATATCCCAGAAGATAACTCTTCAGTCACCGTTCGGAGGAAGTGAGGTGGTACAAACTCTACGGTTTATCACCCTTAATCATTGATCGTGTCACCCTTACTTACTCCTTTCCTCTTGCACCTTACCATGTCGACGTTCTGTCTACTTTCATTTCGATCATTTTACAGACGGTAGGACTCCTTGGAGGAATGACCAGCTCGTCGCAAAGCCTCTACCTAAACACAGGACAACACAAACACAGAATAAACACGTACACATACCAAACATCCATGCCTTTTGTGGGATTCGAACCCACGATCCCGGCTTCCGAGCGAGCGAAGACAGTACATACCTTAGACCGCTCGGCTACCGTGACCGGCTCGTCAACCGCTGCAGTTATATTAACGATTCTTGGTACTAATTAACTAGCATTCCAGCTCATCGATCATGTAGGGGTAGCGATGTAGCTCTGGATTTGTATTCGGAAAGCACCCGTTTCGAATTTATTTATACCTGCAGTGGACCGACACAGAACAATGAATATACCTCTTGAGGCTTGTGAAATCAGTTCCATGTGTTGGAAGATAAAGCTCATTCGTCTGACGAAAATATACTCATAGTAGCCTACTCTCGGCTTCGTTAGCTTTCCCCTTTTCATTGCCATGATTCATCTAGGTCGCCGAAACAAAGTTCAGGTTCACTGGTGATAGTGACGCGGCTCGTTGCAACCATGAGTGTGCCGTATTTGCCACGCTTTTCACTGAATGTTTGTTTAGCGAATGTCTGTCCTAGCATTACTCGTAAGAATGCTGTTTTGCCGTACTCTTCATCCTAGTGTCTGTTTAACGACGCTATATCAGTATGTCTGTCGCAGCATTAAATGTGCCGCATTGCCGCCGTCAGTGTGGTGTACAGGCATACCTCGGAGATATTGCAGGTTAATTCAAGACGATCTGTGCTGGACATATAGCACGCATGATGAAATAGGAAATATGTACATAATTTTAAGATAATTTTCTTCTGATATAGGACACCGTGTACTTTAATATTTACTAACATTACGAAAAGCCTCCATCTTCAGGATAGAATTTTTATACGTGAAGATGGAGGCAGCAGATTCTTTCGAGATGTTGGTAAATATATGCTAGAATACACGGCGGCACATTCATCAATATATTCATCTTCATAGTCACTGCCGTGACAACCTCAGATTTCGTATAAATTGCAAAAATCTATTCGGAAAAATTATAAATTGCAGAAGTTTGGGGGACACGAGTAGATGGGAAGGTAATTTCATCTTTATCTTTTATAGTGTAGTCCAGAAGTGTTTTTTGTCTTGAAATTTGTTTTCTCAGGAATCTGAGCCTCGCAGTCTTCCAGGAATCCTTCTCCCCTTATGAGAGTTTTGTCTTGCTATTCGAACAGTCCGGTCGGGTTCCATTCTTGATATATGGTTTTTCCATTCTGCTTATGGGGACCGCTAGAATTTTTTTAAACTGGAAAGGGAAACCCCATTTTTCAATCGGGCAGTCAGAAAATTTGCTTGCAAACTTGAGTTTTAAGCCACTGAAAGCAATTTTTACTGATCACCCTAACGTATTCAGATTAGGAAAACTTTTTTAATGTTCTCTTAATTTGTATTATTAATTTATGGTATATTTTTCTTTTCATAAATTTAGATTTTTTCCTGAAGACTTACGGGGGTGCAGATTCCTGCGCCCCCAAACCAGGCCCATAATTCTATTCTTCGTTTATTCACCATTTGTTTCGATTGGTTACCGCACTAATATCAGGTGTCTTGGCTTCCAGCATGCTTAGTCCTTGATTTCTGCATTATCTTCCCATAATACATCGTATATTCATATTACCTGTTTCCAGTATGTGAATTCCTTCTGTGGGATCTGCTATCATTTCAGCTGCACATTGATCAAAATCGCAATTTTTTTACAATATTACATAATCGCAGTGGCCCCCTGGTGTAGTGTCTTAGACCACTCAGGCACCGGGATCGTGGGTTCGGATCTCAGCTGGGGTATGGATGTGTGCTTATGTTCTATGTAGGTAGAGGCTTTGTGATGGGTTGGTCTGTCGTCTAAGGATTCATATCTGAAAGATTCAAAGTTTCAAAATTTAATCTGAACTGGAAGAGACCCTAGCTCCTAATCTATAGCAACTGGAGATTAATATAGGTAGTTAGACCTCTAGTGGGGTACGCGGTAGCGTAGTTGGTTGAGGCACTATACTACAAGCCGGAAGGTCGCAGCTTTGATTCCCGATGAGGTAACTGGATTTTGCAGTTCGCCCAATCCTTCCGGCCGCACTACGGTCCTGGGGCCTAACCAGCCTCTAACACAGACGAGTACCAGGAATCTTCCTCGGAGGTAAAGGGCGGCTAACAACATCACAATCTGTGAGCTGATTATCTAGAAAACAGACGTGAAATATTGCTTTCATAATGGGTCTTCATCAAAGTTATCGCGCGATATTGTAATTGTAAAAGTGGACCAACTTAATTGTGTGACTCCTGATGTCCTCTGTTACCGCCTGTGAGCCTGATCCTCAGAAGGACTTAGATGTCTACCCGAGGTAAGCCAAACAAGTGGCTTGGCGCCCGAAACATAACCCCAAATTAATCATCCAACCACGGTCCTATCTTATGCATAATAATTCCATGGTACGTGTAACGTATCTCCTGTATGCTAAGACGGTTAAAGAGGCGATTCAGAAACTGGAAGGCTGAACAATGTTTATAAAGATGTGACGCCACACTGTGAAGCCTGAATTACAAAGACCCAGGTTATAGCATTTTCCTTAATATTGACTTGCTGTGGGATCGTACAGACAGCCTCTGTGGAATAGTGGTCAGAGTTCATGGCTACAGATCCAGATGTCCCGGTTTCGATTCCCGACGCTATCAGATTTTGTGAGAACTAGTGGGTCTGTAACGGGGTCCACTCAGCCTCGTGAGGATAATTGAAAAGCTACTTGAATGGAAAAGTAGCGTCTCCGGTCTATAAAACCGAAATTAACAGCCGTGGGGATTCGTTGCGCTCACCACGCGACACCCTCTATCCGCTAAAGTTGAAACTAACTTCGCCGACAAGCGGCGGTCGCTCGGTCGGTATAGTTCGCTTGCGGACTAAACCACGGAGTTTAGTTTTTAGTTTAGTGCGAGCGTACATATATATCCATGGGCGAGATTAGGGGTTTAGAGGTAGGAGGGAAATAATGACACATGATAAATATTCGAGATGAATGCAACAGTTTTGTCTTATAAATACCAAATCAGTGGGACATTTAACTTTATCATAAATTATATTTATATATTCTGTATAAAATTAAGAATATTGCAGAAGACTATTAAGGAGCCGGGATAACTCAGTCGGTATAACGACCAGGCTACAGGCTAGGCGACCGAGGGGATGGGTTTCGATTTCCGATAAGAGCAGGGAATTTGCCTGTTCTCCGTGGCGTCCAGATCGACTCTGGGGTCCTCCAAGCGGTATCGGGGGCTAACCACTCAGCTCCATCTAGTACCAAGGTTAAGAATGGTGGAGTTATATTTTCATTCCCCCATACGTCTTCATGACGTGGTGCTTAATTAGTTAATCCCATGGCTAACTTTGTACACTGGGCTACCATGAACCCTGTTTCCTCTTACTGACCTAGGACGATCCAATAACAAAGGTCCTATATCCGTAATATATTCGTCTTAGGTTTCCTAAGGACCTTGCCATAGCTCAGGCGGTTAGTCCCCGGTTTCCCACCGCGGCTGCCCTCGTTCGAGCCCACGTCAGGTCATGTGGAACTTGTGGTGGACAGAGAGGCACTGGGGTAGGTTTTCCCCTGCCAATTCTCCTTCAACCGGCTGCTCCACACTCATCTACCGTCCGGGGATGGTACAGTAGGCCAGTTAGCGGCCGGCGTACCAGATGGACTCAGTCTCGCCCCACCCCAAGAAACTTAAAAAAACTAAGTTCTTGAACTTGTGAATGGAAATATGCTTGAACGTGGCAAACTTTTAATTCTTGGAGTGACATTTCCTCTCTTGTAATATGTTGAAGATCGCAGCCGGTTGCCCATCTTGCAAACCCTACTGGTACGTGTCTGCTATCAGACTAGTAAGAGTTGTCCCTGTGCTTAACTAATTAAGCACTACGTCATGAAGGCGTATGGGGAAGTGGATCTACAGATCCACATTTTCTTGACCTCGGTACTAGTTGTAGATGAGTAGTCGGCTTCATGCCCCGGCCTCTTTAACCCCTCGTTACCAATTGTATAGGAGTGTGGTTGGGCACCAGAGCCGGTCTGGACGACATGCAGAAGTGAAGAATTATACTCTACTGGGACTCGAACTCCGACCAATCGGTCTTCCAGCCCGTAGTCAGTCGCTATACCGACTGCGCTATCGCGACTCCTTGGTATCAGGCTGGTTATCTGATAATGGCAAATTATGACCAGTTTGTCTACTCTTCACAGATTACTGATGCCTACTCTGCAGTTTCGTAATGAGTATGACGTTATCGAAATACAATCGGCGACGTCCACTTCAAACAATAACTGCACTAACTGACAGTCACAAGAATCGCTAAAGGAATTTGCTAACCTTAGAAAGAGTGCGCGGAATGTTCTTGTCAGATGAATGATTGTATTGACTTAGGTGAATGACAGATCTGAATTCGTTGATCGTTATCATATCAAAATCGGACGCCGAGGAGTACGATTTTAATGTGTTCATGAAGTGACCCGCCTCAGGATGTGGCCAAAAGGCGAGCTCTTTAAAACACGGTAAGGGGCTGTCTTGTCCTTTCAGAGCAGGGAAATACATTATCGGTTTCGTGCGGAAGGAAGGCTCTGCAGTGGAGTCAGTTTATTATATAGACAGCCAGTTGTCTGTCTGTATTTTGTTTTATTAATTAGCCTGCTGTCCTCTCATTTGTACGGAGGACATAACTAAAACTAAAGAACTAAACTCCTTGTTTTTAGTCCGCAAGCGAACTATACCGACCGAGCGACCGCCGCTTGCCGGCGGAGATAGTGCCAACTTTAGCGGATAGAGAGTGTCGCGTGGTCAGCGCAACGAATCCCCACGGCAATTAATTTCGGTTTTCTAAACCGTAGCCGCTATTTTCCTTGAAATAGCTCCTTAATAATCCTCAGGAGGCTGAGTGAACAGAAACAGTTGTTTTGTAGGACAGATCTCGTAATTGCCTATTTCGGTCATATATATATATAGGCGTATATTAACAGTTAGAGGTAAATGAAGTGGTAAGAATGCGGACTAAATAGGTGAAGTTCGATTCCCGGCTACCACCACCAACACCACCACAATAATAATAATAATAATAGCAATCACAGTCATCGAAAAGTCACGAGCCTCTTATTGGTTTTTGTCTTCCTCTCTCGCAAATCATTCTTGGTATTGGTACGAGTACGTACAGATACTATTTTAATAATGTAGAAGCATCTGCTGGGGCATGCGGTAGCTTAGTTGGTTGAGGCACTATGCTACAAGCCGAAAGGTCGCGGGTTCGATCTCCGATGAGGTCACTGGATTTTTAAGTTGACCTAATACTTCCAGCCGCACTATGGCCCTGGGGTCGACTCAGCCTCTAACAGAATTGAGTAATCTCCCTGGGGGTAAAGGGCGGCCGGGGCGTATGTGAGCCGTTTGCCTATAAAATGTGGGAGTCTCGACTTCTCACAACTCTATGGGCCTCCACGGACTGCTACAGGGGTAGCTATATCTTTTTTTGCCTTTTAGAATTATTTATTCCTTGAATCTGTCAAAGTCTATTTTAAGTTGTTTATTTAACGACGTTCATCCTCCTTGACTTGCTTATTCTGATCATACTTGGAGAAGAGTGGAGGGTGAGGTGTCCAGGGCATGTAGAACGAATGGGGGAGAAGAAGAATGCATATAGGAAGGCCGCGCTATAGCTCAAGCGGTTAGTCGCTGGCTTCCCACCGCGGCGGCCCGGGTTCGATCCCGGGTCTGGTCAAGTGGGATTTGTGGTGGACAAAGTGGCGCTGGGGCGGGATTTCACCGAGTACTCGGTTTCCCCTGGCAATCTTCATTCCACCAAATTCTCCATCATCATAATCACCCGGGGCAGGTACAATAGGCTAATCAGTGGCCGCCGTGCCGAGTGGACCCAGCTGAACTCCACCCCCTACTAAGCGAAAAAAATGCATATAGGACATTGGTGGGAAAGCCAGAAGGAAAGAGACCACTGGGAAGACTAAGGCGTAGGTGTGTGTATAATATTGAAATGGATCTTAGAGAGATAAGATGCTATGGTATGGATTGGATTGATCTGGCTCAGGTTAGGGATCAGTGGAGGGCTCTTATGAACACGGTAATGAACTTGGGTTCCATAAATTGCTGGTAAATTCTTGAGTAGCTGCACAACTGGCGGTTTCTCAAGAAGCCTTCTCAGCTCCATGAGTGAGTGAGTGATTTAAAGACAGTGTAGGCATTATATAGCATCAGACTCTTGGAATGGAGGTCTCGTCTCCTTTACAAATCAACACATAAAGATGTGGATAAGTATCCAAACATTCATGCTCCGTACAGGATTCGAACTAACGATCCCACAAAGTGGTGTAAGATAGAGCGGCCCCCGTTATCGGCAATTCCAGACTTTAAGATTCATAAATATATTAACCAAAATATTCGACGATTGTAACTTCATTACTGATAGTGATACTTCTGTGGTACCGGGCTAGAAAACCGAGATTAACGGCCGTGGGAATCCGTTGCGCTGACCACGTGACACCGTCTATCCGCAAAAGTTGGCACTAACTTCGCCGACAAGCGGCGGTCGCTCGGTCGGTATAGTTCGCTTGCGGGCTACAGGCCACGGAGTTTTCTTTATACTTCTGTGGTAGCCAGTGACATCCACTGATTCAACTGCAGGCATTATGGACGCTGCTCGACTGATTTCTATGTATCACTGGAGATCTTCACGTTTCTGCAATCCTAATCTTCCCTCACGAAAAATGATATTACGGCGGCCGCGTTAAATTGTGTAACCTTGTCGCATTTTATGTCAGGAGCTTAAAATTTGGAGGACGCGGTGCACTTTTATTGACACACATCTTCAGGAAAGTTAGCCAGTCGCTGTACCGACTGAGCTGTCATGACTGAAGTATTTTTTGTTTTCCTCAATCCTTCCATGCAAATTCCGGGATAGCTCCTTAAATTAAGGCAGGACTGCTTCCTTCCAGATCCTTTTCAAATCATTTTTCATTAACCATCCTATTTTTGGATGCTATAGGTCGGTATGAATAGTCCTCGCTGTTAACAGCATCTGTCTAGGTGGTGGACGACCGGTTTTCCATTCCCTACAAGGGTACAGACAGCTCTTTTAATATTTTCTTTATTTTTTTGTTAATTTTTACCTCGATTCATATTTCCCACCACATAAATTATTTCCCGGGACGCAATCAGTTTCCGTCTCCTGGATTCCTGGGTGTTTTTTTCCTTGAGGTAAAACGGCCGGAGCGTGGAGATGATAATTCAGCTCCATTTAGTGTCTGTTAAGAATGCATGGGGCATTGTCTTCACTTTGCCTACACGCATTCACGGCGCGCTGCAGTCCGACATTACCTTCTGCTCTCAAATGCTCCGTGCCAGCCGTGAGTGCTGTGACGCCGTTTGTTTGAGTGTCAGTGACCGATGTCCGGTCTACCAGCAAGGGGGCGAATACTGCTGTGGCATTTCTGCCCCCAGGGGCGGAGCAGCGCTGGCTGGCTCACCTGTCTCTCTTACAGACCATGCTGCAACAAAATCTTAAGGCGTTCTTTACAGAGGAAAGGTCCAGGATTTTGATAGAATTTTAAAATTGGAAGAACAATACTAGACAAGGAAAGAGATGGTTAAACTTGAAGATTTAATGCATATATGGGCCTGTCTTAATTAAGCAGTTCTGGATCGATGTGGTTAATACCAGGTATTGCCGTTGAAAACAATTTCTCTATGTAGCGTACGTACATACCTGTCACATTGGCTGGACCGGAATACAAAACTTATTAAGGTTTGGAAAATGGACACACAGTCTTTTTCAGATATGCCCAACTATGTAAAGAGGCCAGCAGGGCTTGTCAGTAATAACTGTGTATTAGATTGAGATTCAGAAAGTCGTGAATATTAATATGTGACGCCGTGCAGTTTGATAGATACGAGAATACACGTCGCCACACCCTAGAATACCGTGGAAATAATAATTGTGTAATTTATCGGCCTACATAATGTACTTTAGAGCCAGTGTACATTTACTCTGTGTGAAGGGCGTCTAACATAAGCACAATATTTTTTTTTAATACAGAAAGATGTAGCCGGGATAGCGTAGTCGGTATAGCGACTGGCTAGGGGCTGCGCGGCCGAGTGGTCGAGTTTCGAGTCCCGGTAGGGTCAAAATTTTCTTTTCTCCACATCGTCCAGTCCTGCTTTGGGGTTCACCCAACGTCCTATCCAATGGGTATCGGGGGCTCCTTTTCCCGGGGGTAAAGCCGCCGGGGCGTGAAGCTGACCACTCACCTCCAACTTGTGCCGAGGTCAAGAAACTGTGGATCTATATCCACTTCCCCATACGCCTTCATGGCGTAGTGCTTAATTAGTTTAGCACATTAACTTTACCTGTACAGAAAGATATATCATACAAAATGTGTGGACACGTTTATGACCAAACTCTGTCACACGGCTTGCTGCACTGGTTGTTAATAAATACAGATTTGTCGCTTGCGGTTTATATTTACGTTATAGAACAGTTTCTAATATCTGTGGCCCACGGACGACCAGTGGCTAGCGAAAAATTTTTTCACCGTCACGGCAGCATATTTGTGCTCAAATAAAAATGCGATTTGCATGTGCAGAATTCTTAAATTATTGCCATTTTTAAAGCATTGGGTTTGTAACTGTTGACTAAATATCCAAGTCACTGATTGAAACGCCTTACATACAACACATCTTTCTAGAATTTGAAAGAATGCCGTCTTCTGGGATGTGGTGCCGTGTAGTTGTTGTGTAAACTGACGTTTCGGAGGAATATATCGCCTCCATATTCAGTGTATAAAAATCCGCGAACGAGGAACCAGCGTGAACAGGTGGCAGTTTCTCCAAATCACACTACATGTTTCGACTAAGCTGACGTGTTGACTGAATTTCACTCATATTTAACTAAAATGTATTAAAATGTTTTGTTTAATATTCGGATGGTTCAAAAATAAATTACACGTAGTAAATGGTCCGTGATGCAAGAAGAACCCTGTTATAGAAAAAAATACCTCTACAAAAGTTCTTATTGTTGTAAGATCTGCCACGACAAAAACGTTAGAACTGTGTATGAAGTGGAGTTAATGCGAGTAGTGATGTCATCATGAGAACTTCGCTCGTTTGTATTGTTCCTAGGATATCCGAGTGAAAATAAGAGCCCCCCCCAGTGACATCAAAAATCTGTTTATAATAAAAATTTAAATTATTTCAAACATTAAGGGAAACAAGAATACAGACACGAGTCAGTCTCTCTTTGCACAATGAGGAGTTTCATAACTTGTACTCCTCTCCAAGTATAATTAGAATGATCACATCAAGGAGGATAAGGTGGGCAGGGCATGTAGCAGGAATGGGGGAAACAAGGAATGCGTATAGGATATTGGTGGGAAAGCCAGAAGGAAAGAGACCACTGGCAAGACCAAGGCGTAGGTGGGTGGACAATATTAAAATGGATCTTAGAGAGACAGGGAGGGATGGTATGGATTGGATTGATCTGGCTCAGGATAGGGACCAGTGGAGGGCTCTTGTGAACACGGTAATGAACATTCAGTTTCCATAAAATGCTGCGAAATTCTTGAGTAGCTGCAGAATTTGCGGCTCCTGAAGAAGGGCTCAGCTCCATGAGTAAGTAACGACGCTTTCAGCATGGAGACTATATAGAATCGTATAGTAAGGTGACTGATGAATGTTGAATTGAAAAGGATTTGGAAGGAAACGTCCATGGCCTGATCGTGGTACTATCTTGTGATTCATCTTGAGGGGCTGAGAAAAGCTGCAAAATCCTCAATCAGGATAACCGATTTCCAGCTGGGATTCGAACCTAGCCCCTTTCGAATATAAGTTTAGAGCGTTACCTCTTGACCAACTTGATCGATGTCATTCTGTCTGTATAGCTTACAGGAGAAGTGGGCAAAATCGCCAAGTAATTACGAAATTTGGGCGTTGCTTTTACTGAACTTAGTGAATGCGTACGGTCTGTCAATTGTGTAATGTAAGTAGTGTGTACTTATCTACATCGGTTTAAAGCAAATGTAAGTCGAATTACACACGAACGTTGCAGAGTTTAAAGATCAGTTCAGTGGCGTTTCACCTCTGGTTTTCAAACGGCTACGTATTTTTTATGTTGACGCCTTGGTACAGTACAGACTCCGGTTTAGGCGAAGACGAATTTATAATTATTATGTTTTAATGCTCTGCCGGTCACAGTGGCCGCGCGATCTGAGATATGAACCGTCTCCGCCCGCTCGAACACTGGGGTCATGTGTTCGAATCCCACTCTTGGTTTGGACGTCTGTGTGCTTTTATTGTGTTTGTGTTGTTCTCTGTGTAGGTAGCGGCCTTGCGACGGGCAGATCCCCCGTCCAAGGAGTCTACCGACTGTGTATAGGATTAAGGAACTGAAAAAGCGGCAAAAGTCAAAAAGGCTGTAGAGCCATAGAGAGATATTTTAATGATGTAGATTTTGGTTGCTAACTTATTCAATAATTAGGCCGCGTCATAGCTCAGGCGGTTAGTCTCTGGTTTCCCACTACGGTGGCCCGGGTTCGAACCTGGATCTGGTGATCTGGGATTTATGGTGGACAAAGTGGCGCTGGGCAAGGTTTTCTCTGAGTACTTTTGTTTCTCCTGCCTATCATCATTTCACCAGTTGCTCCACAGTCATCTATCATCTATCATCTGGGGCTGGTACAGCAGGCCACTAGTGGCCGCAGTACCAACTGGACTCAGTCTCAACCCACTAAGAATAATAATGTTAAATATTTCATATATTTATGTTTTATTTAACGGTGCTGTCAATATATAGACTCGAGAGGATCATTAGTGAGTAATGAATTGTGAAAGATGTGGAAGAAGTTGATGGGGACTTGACTGTCCAAAAGAGACGGAGGAAAAACAAAGAAATCTTAGTCAGGTTAGCCAGTTTCTGGACCGAGATTTGAACTCCGGATCTCTTACAATCAGTTACGTTTGGAAATTTACTCAGAAGCATAAATGAGTTGGTCTTTTTCTCGTTTTAAGCCAGTTTGCATCTAGTCTTCTTGTAGAAAACGCATAGAGTACACCTCACATATAACAGTTCTCCCTGTATGTTAATATGCTCCTACACACGTGTCTTTCCTCCAAGTAGCTGAAATCGCAGTGCAGTTTGTATCGACACTAAATCACGCTGTAGTTAGACCACGAATGGGGATAGGTGAAGCTGTCCCTATAACAGGCCAAGGAGGCCCATAGGGTTGTGAGAGGTTGAGGATCCCACATTATCTAGACAATCGGCTCACAGATGGCGGTAAGGTTGTCAGCCTTACGCGCAGGCCGCGCTTTACTCCCCAGGAAGATATCTTGTGCTCATTTCTGTTAGAGGCTGAGTCGACCCCAGAGCCATGGCCGAGTAGGGATAGAACTTTTCGATATTATAGGATCTTTCTCTCTCTTTCTATGGCTGTGCAGCCCTTGGGATCTTAGCCGCTTTTTTTTTCAGTTTCTTAATTCTATACACAGTCGGTAGGACTCCTTGGATGGGTTATCAGTCCGTCACAAGACCGCTACCTACGTACAGAACAACACAAACACAGAATAAACACACAGACATCCATGTCTTGAGTGGGATTCGAACCCACGATCCCAGTGTTCGTGCGGACGAAGACGGTTCACGCCTTAAACCGCGTGGCCACTCTGATCGGCTTATAGGATCTACTCTTCAATAAAAGAGAGTGTGTTGCGTTTAGAAAGCATTCGCTTGTAAGGTTTATGGTTCTCATGTCGGCGACTATGAAGGTTACTATCGTTCAGGATATGCTGTCGTGTAGTCTGGTAGAGATTTACTAGCATTTTGGGTAAAATCTACTGCCTCCATTTTCGGAGTAGAGTAGTCTACTGCTAGATTACACAGTTCACGTGCTGGAAAACAGTAATTTTAATGTATTTCTTGTATTATGTGTCGTGTAATTTTTTAAATATAAGCCCTGAATGTAAACCTTCTAATCTATTTTATCGGCTGAGCAACCGGTTATGCATCCAAGCCTTACCGTACATATATCACAGTGTTTCCCAATGGCTTCCATACAGTAGCGGACTGAAATACAGCTCAGTATATTACGGCACTCCAAATCACTTATCATTAGAAAGTTGTGTCTGTAGTGGCATGTGAAATAGAATAGAGATAGCCATAGTGTAATAAAGAAACAGCCCACAAGCCGATGAGATGATAATGTACTCGTATATATGTTATCACAATTTGTTAAATGTTTTCAAATACCGTATTTGCGCATGTATAGGCCGCACATTTTTTGCCAAAAATTCAAGAGGAAAACTGGGGTGCGGCTTATATTCGAAATATTCGAAATCACACTTCATTTAAAGAAATTATATTCATAATTAGTAATACAGGGTGTTCTACTCCTGAAATAATATTCGAAGAAAATTATTTTTTCTATAATTTCTGTCTGAAAATTGTGCTGCGGCCTATACATGCACGCGGCCTATACATGCGTAAATACGGTATGTAGAAACACTGCCACTGCTGCACATCGGTTGAGAAACGCTGATATGTCCCGTACAATGCCAAAGCATCATTAAATAAACCTCGAATTGACGGTGAATGGGTTAATGAAACACGGAAGCATAGATATATGTAAAAGTAAAATAAAGTTATCCCTGTAACAGACCGTGGAGGTCAATAGTGTTGTCAGATGTTGAGGTTCCCACATTTTCTAGACAATCGGCTCATAGATGGCGGTAAGGTTGTCAGCTTCACCCGCCGGCCGCACTTTACCCCGAGGAAGATTCCTGCTACTCATTTCTGCTAGAGGCTGTGTCGATCCCAGGTTCATAGTGCGGCTGGAAGGATTAGGTCAATTGAAAAAAAAAATCCAAAGACCTCATCGGGACTTGAACCCGCAACCTTCCTGCATGTAGCATAGTGCCACAACCAACTACGTGTAGATTTGTAATTAGAACAATTAGAAGACGCCGCTCTCACTTCCTGAGAACAAGACGCGTAGCGTCTCCGGAAGACAAGCATCAGCCCATTCCTGTGGTTATACTTAGGACTTCATTTCGGAGTAAATTTTGAAAACCGGATAACAAAATTTACTCTTTAATATAAAGAATTTTTGCACCTGGTGCACGAAGTGCGCGAGTGGAGGAGAATTCCAGCTTCACGTCTTTCGAAACACTTAGTAGATTTGTAGTTTTGTGTGTTTTAGTTGTCAGGGATGTTCTGCTTTCCATGTCACCATTACATAACTCGTTTTATGATACGGATCCAGCAGAAGGCCTCCTCCGTGTATTGAGTGCAGCTGCTAATGTGGTAAGGTTTACAAAGAAAAAAAAAGATAAAGTTATCTCTGTAACAGGGGCTCCCATATTTTCTAGAAAATCGGTTCATAGATGTCGGTGAGGTTGTCGGCTTTACGCGCCGGTCGCTCTTTGCCTCCCAGGAAGATTCCTGGTACTCATTTCTGTTAAGAGGCTGAGTCGACCCCAGGGCCATAGTGCGGCTGGAAGGATTGGTCAATTGAAAAATCCAGTGACATTTGGAATCGAACCCGCGACTTTCCGCTTGTAGCATAGTGCATCAACCAACTGTGCTACCGCGTGCCTCAATTGTAATACGTATTTTAATAAATTATTTAGAAATCAGTAGAAGTTCACGGACACAGGGACGCCATAATCGAATAAAAATTATTTTCATTATTAAAGTAACAGCAGACTCATTCTGTGTAATGAAGCCCTAGTTGTGTCTAGACGTTGGTAGGTGGAGGAACTGTCGAGTGGTGAGCGCGACGTTGGCATCAGGGCAACGTCTTCGATGACAAATGCTTCGGAGCAGAAACAGTTTGCTTGTTTGCAGCTCAGGCTCTTTTAACTTCCTGCATTTTTCCACAAGAAAGGGAAAGAAGAACTGGAGTACTGGGTGTGTGTTCAGTATGTGAAACGACATGTATAATTACGAGCGAAATACAAAATTTGAATGTAGTTTTCTAGCAACATCCCAGAAAGAATATTTCAACATAGAAAAGATGAAGTATATGTAGAACAGAGAAAATTATGTCACGAAGAAATTCATGAGTGTTATTTTCTTATTGTTGGAGTTAATTAATTTGCGGAATTTGCATGATTTTGGCATAATTAAAACGTCTATGTATAAAACAGCCCGTCAATAATGTAACGCNTAATTAAAACGTCTATGTATACCACAGTCCGTCAATAATGCAACAACTGTTCCTTTTTTATTCCTCCAATTTCACCATTTAACACAACATGTTTCGGACATGAATGGCCATCTTCAGGTGTCTTAATGTATCGAAACTGCTAAACTGTTCTGATGTGCGCTAAAACCACGCGCTGCAGTCCACCAAAAATAAAATAAAAATAATTAAATAAAATCCATTAAAATTTTCTATTAAAATTTGTCATTACTTTTGTAAAATTCTATTCCACCTCAAAAAGGGCGTAAATTGTGAGGAAGACTTGCCTTTGAAACACTTGTAAGGGAGTTTGTATCAAGAGAGAATTGGTAGAAAAGGACATAGATGGGAGGCTAATACTAAACTACATACAGACAAACGGGTGACAAATGTTGGTGAAGTGTCTGAGGATGAGGTAAGGCGAACAGAGAGATTGTTTTTATTGAGATACACTGTGTGTCAAGTCCAGAAGGACAAACCTGATGCAAATTGAAGTTTTCCCCTCATAATGGACCCGAACCGAAGTTTTACGCTGATGGTTCAGAGTGGAATAACCCATGCGAACTCGTGGCCGTCAATGTCGTGTGTGCATTCTTACCGCTGCAGTACCCTTGAACCTTCTTCATGCTTCTCCCGTACTGCTATCTACCTGAGCAGTAGATAGTCACTTAACGGGCAACACAGTTCTTGCTGATACGAAACCCGAGGTTTCATCGCCGTGGTCACAAAAATACGTCAGTGTAACTTGTCCTGAAGTCAGTTAAATCTATTGCACACGTTCAAAATCCTGCCTCTCTAAAATCTATAGGTCCTATTGATATTAACCACGCACCTACGCCCAGGATTTCCAAGCGGTCTCCTCTCTTGAGCTTTCTAACCAGCCAAACTACCTAAAATGAAAATTGTGTCCCTCTTGCATGGCTCGTTCAGGGGTTGCAGGTGGAGGCGGCGTTCAGATGTGGAGTGTAGCTGCAAATTAGTTGAATAAGCAGTCGCAGTCGACAAACATGAGATGGACCTCAAGTTTTGGGGTTGCTGAAAACCCTAATCATTAAAACTAGCAAGTTAAGAAATCTCACAACCTCTTGTAAACATGTAATGCGTTTTGGGGTTGTATAAAAACGTGGAATTTATTGACTAACTGAGCAGCTATATCATCTTTCAAGAAAGAAGTTAAGTTGGTGGAATTAGTTTAGTTACACAGTTAACGCTTTAAATTACAGTGGGTTTAGTATATTCCACAAGTTTCTTGAATTCTAAGACGCCGTCAGTTGAAAGACTCATTCCTGGTTCAGTAATAGATTTCCAGGAGGGGGAGAAACGCTGTCTGTGTGTTGTGTAAGACGCACCCTTCATTAAGTAATAAGCTCTCACGAAGAAAAAAATGCTTATGTTACAGTAGAAATTGTCAGTGTTCAAACACTGAATTTCTTTATCAGCAGAGTAAATGTATCTGTTCACTGTATTCTACTCACACCCAGAGACAGCAGATTATTCTAAGTCGCTTTTTGAACCAGGGCAGTTAAGATGAGAATTGTCCCATAATATGACATCTTCTGTGCCCGTGAAAGCATTTGCAATACAACATTTCTTGAGAGAACGTTACACCATTTTCTGTGTTTCTCCAAGTGACCGAGAACCATTCCGCAAGTTTTGAAGCAGATGTCCTCCTGGTCTCACCAGGTGGTGATAGCGGAAAGTTTTCGGATAGCAACCGATCCTCGTATTCTTTCCTTATATAATATTTATGGTTCATTAACCGAAACGTCGAGTGGTATAATTTGTCTCATCATGTCACAAAGAACCACAACAAAGTCACTGTTCTTTAAGTTTCAACTTGAATTCGCAAGATAAATGTCCACGAAAGGCTTCAAGGATTAACAATCTTGGTGTGTTACTCAGAGCTTCAGGGCGACTTTTCCAGACGTTTTTCACCCGTTCATCATAGTTTTGTGATTGAGAATAATATAAGGTGTAGTTTATGGTTATCGGCAGTTCTGCAAAGCTTCCCTCCCTACAGTTTGCTTTTCACATGCTGTGTCAGTTATAACTTCTTTTGTGCCTTTAGCATTAAGAGTGTAATTTTGTGGAATATCAAAATAAACCGACTTTTCGTCTGTATTTCATGCATTATTTATTTATTTAAAATGCAAATAGGTTTTTACCCTGTGGCAATGGTACTACAATAAGACAACAACACACAAATAACACACATCACACAAAATAACACCACACTCAAACAAAACACAGCACACAAAACTACACAAACAATAAATGGCACACTGCACACAATGAATATCATGTAAATACAATTACTGCTACAACAAATACAAATATTGACCCCATTGTTTCTTGTATAATTGAATAAGATATCGCTGAAAGTTCAGCAGTTTCAGGAATCTTCCAACAGAGGGATGTTTGTTGCTTGGATGACAGTCCGTCACGGCACATGAATCTGTTGTACCAATCTTGCCCAGTTTTAAAGTCTGTTATTCCGAGCGAATTGGCAGTTGCTGTAACCTTTACTTGTAGAACCTGCCTTGTGATTTGCGACCCCTTTGCATGCGTCTCTTTGATGAAATGGAGGACTGCAACATCCGTATCAGGATGTCTTTCTTTCTTTGGCCATGAAACGTTTGGTGGTTGCATTACGAGAAAATATGGCAGCATGATCATTCTTGGCACGACAAGCGTTTGCTTCCTTTCCTTTAAATGCACGTGCTGCATCTATATTACCGTGCTCTTCTGCGTGCATAGTGACTTCATTTTAATGCTGAGTCATAACTGCACAGTGGCAGTAAGGTAAAGTTGTCCCTGTTCTTAATCAATTAAGCACTCCACCATGAAGGCGTATGGGGGAGTGGATGTACAGACCCACGGTTTCTTGACCTCGACACTAGTTGGAGGTGAGTGGTCGGCTTCACGCCCCAGCCGCTTTACCCCCTGAGGAAGTGCTCCGTTACCCATTGTATAATTCTTGGGGTGGGGTGAGTCTAAGTTCACTTGGTACCCCGGCCACAAGTTGGCCTATTGTGCCAGCCCCGGATGTTAGATGATTCTGTAGTATTCGGTGGAACAAGAATTGGCGTGGGAACCGAAAAAATTGGAGAAAATCTACCCCAGTGCTACTTTGTTCACCACAAATCCCGCATAGCCGGATCTGTGCTAGAACCTGGACCGCCGCCGTGGAAATTCGGCGACTAAACGCCTGAGCTATACCATGGCTGCATCATTAATATGCTTTACATGTTGTCCAGGAATATATTTATGCGTTTCAGACGATTCTAAGAATATATAGTGACAATTTACCCCAAAATCATTAATCGAACCGTCTTCGTAATGGAGACGTAGTTTTTTCTACGCCTTAGGACATAATTTCTTTAATATTTAGGTGATATTCAGGCTTTAAAGAATTAAAATCTCTTAGGAACGAAGTTCTTGCTGCACTGATTCACTTTCCCGGTCGACCACTCTTTCACGTCCGTGAAGAAGAGACGTTCTATTATAGAGAGGTTACGCTACAAAAACCAGACCGCTTTACGTATAACCGTGGCCATTAGAAGCTTCCGCAACTGGCCTAAGAAACCAGGGTTTAAATTAGTATGAAGAATACGGAGAACCGTGACCACAAGAACTCTGCAGACTCTGCATACATAAACACTTCACAGGGTCGTAATTCACTCTGCATATCTGTTGTTAATAAAAAAGTGAAGTCCAATTATCGTTCTCTTTAAATGATAATAGTTCTGCTGACTTGTTCTATGGCAACATGTAATAAGAAATCTGACAAGTTATTTTAAATACACTCAATGATGCTGGATCTTCCTTCAGAAGTTGACAGCTTTTAAAGTAATTTTCTGCTTCTAGGAAATTCGGAGGTTTAGAACTTTGTTCGTGAAAGTTATGACCACATTCTGTTCTAAATAATTTGAAAATTTTCAAAATGTAAATACCCGGGGGGTATAAATAGGGGATAAAAATTAAATTAAAGAAGGAACCAACTTCAGGAAGTGTCTCTTAGTGGTGAATCAGAAAACTCATCTTCCAAAACACAAAAGACTACGAGAGTGTTTTTGTACATACGCGAGGGTTGTTCAAATGATACCCGTTCGCTTGTTCTGGCATGTTGGGAGCTAAATGGCCGTAGATTTGGGTCGTTCGAAGACATCGAGGCTGAAGTGTGGATGCCTGCCTCTGTTTCCATGGATATTATTTTTAACGGGCCAGAACAGTCCTCGAATGGTTGTCGTTTGACCAGCCCTCATGAACAACTATGTTTTATCCCTTACTCAAGGGGAGATCAAGGGGCCCGCGTAACATGTTCCAGAACGAAGGGCGATGAAAATTGACTGGCGAATTTAGAACACGAGGCCCTGCATGAAGAGATAACGCTATCCTTGTCACAGGCCGGGGGGTTGTGAGACGTCGAGGCTCCCACATTTTCTAGAAAATCGGTTCGCAGGTGGCGGTAAAGTTGTCGGCCTTACGGGCCGGCCGCCCTTTACCCCCCCCCAGGAAGATTCCTAGTACTCATTTCTGTTAGAGGCTGAGTCGACCCCAGGGTCATAGTGCCGTTTACTTCAATACGTTAGTGAATTCAATATTATTTTCATTTCTCATAATAATCTTTTTTCTAGAAGGTACGTGGCCAAGCTTTTGCCGCAAAGCAGCGTTCTCAAGTTGCACATCAGTTAAATTGAAGAAAGCATGCTTACTTTGTCGGCTTAAAAGATGAGGCAGGCAGGCAGTCTTATTTGGTCTTCTGCAACATATTCTTCAGTACCTTCCAGGTTTACTGTTTTTGCAACAGATCTGTACGAGGCATTAGTGTCCGCAGGCATGCCACTTTTGGGAATGAATGATGCAACAGTTAAGAATTCTCTTCTGAAGTAGAATCAGACAGATCCTCCAAACGACTCAACTTTAAGAAAAAATTGTCTGCATACGTATTATGAAGAAGAAACATTGAGCAGAATTGTGATTGTTGTGATTGTCCACACAAGAAACAACTCATGCAAATTGTATTGGAATTTTGAAGGACATTCAAACGCTATCGGAGAAAGCATTTCTTCTGTCGTTCCAGGAAATGTCTGCAGTGAATCTCCCTACAACAGCACGTCTTTTCAATGAAACTATGCAGACCTTGTGACAACACACTGTTTGCACGTGCCACGCCGTATATGAAACCAGAAGAAAACGGCGTGTCATTGAGCTACCGTAAATTGATACGTGTTACGTATGTAGCACATTCCTTGCGTAGTGTCTGTAAAACAATTGGTGTGCTTTATGTAGATGTAGACAAGCCATTGGCTAATGGGAATACACTCTTTGTGAAACCGTCAGTTGGATCAGAGCTCTTAAAAACGCAACTGCAGACAAACCATTCCCCTCATTTCTACTCGTAGTAATTACACGTTGGCAGGATACCACTCCGTGTTACGCAGATAACTTCAAAGAATGTTGTTCTGTGGTAAATGAACTTGACATGGTGGTGCTTCCTCTGCTGCAATATTACATGAAGAGTTTAATGACTCAGATGAGTTCGACATGTTAGAAACTGACTTTTGGTACATTAAGACAAATTTGTTTTCTGCCACGCTCTGTAACAAAGCTCTAAATTTCCCAAATTTGTTGTCAGAAACAACAATGGAAATAAACTACACTCTGAGTCGAACAACTGCGTCTCGGAAGTCGATGTAGTAGAACAAAAATTCAGCTTAAGTTTCGGCGAGAATAAATGGTTTAAATTCATGACCGGGTTTTCGTGTGAAGTAGAGAGGGAGTTGGTTCCGAAGACCGTAAAGACTTCAGAGTTAGTGATATCACGTGTTACAAGTACGCAGGGCCGGTGTCACGTGATGTGGAACGTACATTCTGTCAATACAAATCGCTCTTCCGTGGTAATCGACACAGATTGACGGTACACCTAATGAAGATGACTTTGTCGTTCAGTGCGTCAGTGATTCACTTTCTTTTGAGATACTGACGACTTTCTGCGTATATGATACTTATACACAGACGTTTTATGCACAGTTTTCACTTTTAAGGCACATTGCAGATAAATTGATTTTGTTCTCAGAAATTTGTTACTTGTAACAATAAATTTATATATGAAATTAATGAAGACCATGGTCAGTAATGTGCACAAAATCGGAAACAAGGTGTTTAGAAAATACGTATTTGGAGTATCCTGCACATTTTCTCATTTCTGAGTTGTACGGGTTTTAACACTTCCACTAAAATCTCAATACCTGATAGAAAGGTGTTGTCCCTGTGCTTAACTAATTAAGCACTACGCCATGAAGACGTATGGGGGAGTGGATGTATAGACCCACGTTTTCTTGACCTCGGCACTAGTTGGAGGCGAGTGGTCAGGTTGACGCCTCGGCCGATTTACCTCCGGAGAAAGAAGCTCCAGTACCCATTGGATATGAAGCTTGATGGGTCCCCGAGCCTGTCTGGACGACATGGAGAAGTCAAAATTCTTGACCCCACCGGAACTTGAACTCCGATCCCTCGGTCGTCTAGCCCGTAGCTAGTCGCTACACCAACTGCGTTATCCCAGGCTCTTGTCCTCAATACCTGACTCTTTGTAAATATTAATATTTGTGAGTTTCTTATTTCGTTAAACGAATCTGCGGACCACACTGGGAGTTCCGGCAGGTAACATGTTGCACACCGCTGATTGTAGCGTCCGACCGCTTGTTTGAATAAAGTTTTAGAAACGTGTAGAGAGGAAGAGGAGGAGGCCGGGCTGTTGAGACAAGAAGAAAGCTGCTTAGTGGCCGGGGATTCGTTTACAAGAGCATGCTTAAGCTTGAAGAGGACAGGAGTGTCTGAGATCTTGTCGTTTATTTGGACTTGACATGTTTTCTACTGACTACACAGTCGCTGTTCCACTTACGAGGTATCTACATTAATATTCTGAAGATTTCCCGAAAACCGGCTTCGCCCCGTCTGGAATCCTGACCGCTTACTGTGCCAATGTAAATGAGTTGAGGATGCACTTTACATAAGCTCAGGACAACAATGCAGTGCCGGGCCAGCACTCTGGCTAGATGCCTTATTTGGTAGTCGTCCCATTGTCCCCTGCACATGGTGTCAGGTCTGTGGCTAGTCCCTTAGCTGCTCGACGTTGATTTACGCCGTGTCTTCAGGATCGTACTTGCGTTCCTCATGTACAGTAGGGGTGACATCTGCCCTCGGTCTTCTCAAGACATTTTTGTTGCTCCACATCGGAAAGCTACAGACGTATCTGTAATCATGTACCAAAATACAGTAAAACTTGGTTATAGCAACATCGGTTTCTGCGACACCTTGTCTATTGCGTCAAATATTCAATGGTACGAACTAATTCCTCATAAAGCAACTGTTTTTATACCTTGCTTAGTACGACATGCACAAATGCATCAACCTCGTATGTAACGTCATTTTCATTCCTGAATTTCTCTGATATGAACATTGAACGTAATTTAGAAAGTGTGTATTGGGCAAGTAACAGGAAACAGATGAAGATAACTGATTACTGTACTCGTATCTAGGTACAGTAAGGCACAACAATTGATGTAATCTACTGTAATTTGGTGAGTAGGCCTACCTTTAATATACAGTATTAGTGCGGTGTGTATTGTCAGTGAAAAGCGCTGTAATATGTCTTTGATATTACACATTTGGGCAATTCCACGTTAATGTTACGTTAGTCTGTACTTAACTACGTATTTCACTAAAAAATGCAACATTTTAACTCGGTTTTTGGTAGATTTTTACGTGACTAACATAAGGCTACTGTGGAAGTGCCCATTTCGGTTACAACGACATTCGTTTATAACGACACTATTTTTAGGTCCCTTTGATGACGTTATAACCAAGTTCTACTGTACATCATCATACAAAGAGAGAATTGTGACGTATCGCAAGGTCTAAGTAATGCGACCGCGCAGTGTAAGACGCGTACGATCTGAGTACATAAGAGTTCTACACCGGACACCGATTATCCAGACTGAAGTTGAGGTATTTCATAGTTTTCCTCAGTCTCCCCAGGGGAAGTACCGGGCTGGTACCTCTAAACCGCTTATTTTCACGCCATTCCAAGTCGTTATTATGACAGCTTCTGTGGCCTAGTGGTCAGAGTTCCTGACTACAGTTCCAGAGATCCCGGCGCTTCCAGATTTTCCGAGAATGACTGGGTCTGAAACGGGGTCCATTCAGCCTTGTGAGGATAATTGAGGAGCTATTTCAAGGAAATAGCTGCTCCGGTCTAGAATACTGAGATTAATGGCCGTGGGAATCCGTTGCGCTGATCACGCGACACCCTCTATGCGTTAAAGTTGGCACTAACTTGGCCGACAAGCGGCGGTCGCTCGGTCGGTATAGTTCGCTTGCGGACTAAAACCATGGAGTTTGTTTTTTCAAGTCATTATTCACCTTTCGACGCTGTGTAAAGTTAAAAAGTTAAAGGTGTCCCCGTGCTTAATTAATTAAGCACCACGCCATGAAGGCGTATAGGGGAGCTGAAGTATAGCTCCGCCATTCTTGATCTCGGCACCAGATGGAGATGAGCAGTCAGCTTCGTACCCCTGCGGGAAGAGCCCCTGATACCCATAGACCGCGTACCTCCCGGGGCCGGTCTGAAGAGAAAAGTAGAGAGAAATCTTTCGCCCCTGCCGAGAATCGAACCCCCACCGCCCAGCCCTTAGTCCGTCTCTATAGCGACTGAACTATCATGGCTCGTACTATAAAACAGCAAATAAATGCATAAATAAGATGGACAGACTAGAGGGTGTCTTTGTTCAGGGATACAAAGACCATTGCCCCTGCCCCCTCGCTGCAACAAACGTCAATGCTCTCCGAATAGGCTTACGTCACACATACCAATCGTTGTTTACCCCGTACAGCATATGAATGTTAAGCCGAATGTATTGGGCACCTCGCGGCCGATTGGCCCCAGTGCGTGCTGCTGCGCATGACCAATGAATGAGTAAGAGTTAAGATTCGGTTATGTTCGTTCGCCGACAGGCAGTGGTCACTGGAAGGCTGACCGTGCAAATCAAACCGAATTTAAACGAAGTTAAGCCTACCCTTTAGTAATGTCACAATTTACATTTAGCTTTCTTTTTAGTTTCTTGGGGTTTGAGTGAAACTTAGTCCACTTGGTACGTCGGCCACTAACTGTTCTATTTAAGCGGCCTCCGTAGTCTAGAGGTAACGTTCCCACCTCATGACTCGTAGTACGCGGGTTCAAAAACCCGGCGGAGATCGTGGAATTTTTAAGGGCGGAAAAATTCAGGGAACAAGTCCTCCGGGAGGGACTTTAAGCCGTGGGTCCGGTGTCGTAGATTTACGGCACGTAAAAGAACCTCATGTCTCTAGGAGACCTCTGAGCAAAATTAGGCAGCATTTCCCGCCAAAGTAGTTTCCAATTCCTCCGGTGGATGGGGTAAGTATTAGGTACCACTGCCAGAGGAGGGAGGACCTCCCTGACAGAAAGGGACTAACTATTAGATACCACTGCCAGAGGAGGTTGGTACCTTGCTGGCAGAAAGGGGCTGATAGTAAGCACCAGTACCGGTAGGGTATGGAGACAGTAGAAATTAAAGGGGGACGCACAATGGACCACTAACCGGTCTAAGTGCATGGGGGAACCCACCCCCTCAATACGGAATACGGAACTGTTCTATTTCACCAGCCCCGGACGATAGATGATGAGTGTGGAGCAGTCGGTGGAGTGAGAATTGGCAGGAGAAACCGAAGTTCTCATAGAAAACCTGCCCTAGAGCCACTTTCTTCACCACAAATCCCACATGACCTGGGCTCGAACTCAGGACGCCGTGGTAGGAAGCCGGCGACAACGCCTGAACCATGGTACGACCCATAATTTATGTTCCTATGAGTCTGTTCCTCTCCACCTCACCGGGCACGAGTACATACGCCGACGTTCGGATTAGTTTCTGTCTTTATTTGTACACCAGTATTTTCAGAGGATGAGGTGCTGCTTTGCCTTGGATATGCCCTGATGGTTCCTTCATAACCTTCAGACCTACATCAGTGTGTGTTCAAGGGCCGCAGCACTTCTCGCTTGCTCCTCGCCACGGAGCAGTGCAACCGTTGAAATTAAAAGCTATAATTGTATGTTTCACCTAACCGTTACTTGCAAGCGATTAACCTGCTAACAGATTGTCAAAAGAATCCCACAGTTGTGGAGCTCGAAGTTTACTCGCTGTCATCGTAAAGATATTCACGTTAAATTATTTACCTAGATCGAAATTACTGGTCTGTGATCAGTAATCGATTGCTGAAACAATGGCATTGCTTGCCGTGGTAACAGCGCCAGCAATTTCATAACAGGCACGCTCTTGAAAAGTTCATTTTGAAGATTTGCGTAACATCCGTTGACCATTTAATGGAAATCTTATCATTCGTAATGTATCTTTTTGTACTACTAACCTCCCATGTGTTCTCCCGTTTCCTTTCCAGTTCTTGTCGATACCGACTGCCAGCGTCACCCCCGACGAATGTCGGACGCGAATAGTTAATCGTAATCCAATTCCTTTATACAGGCTGTAACTGTAAGGTGGGGACAAACTTTGCACACGAGTTCCACGTACCAGAAGAATCCAAATTAACATGTGTCCCGACATTTATTTTGTGAGTCATAGCTGAAAGATTATATTTATAATAAGTGCTCCAATTGGCCTCCGTAAGATTCAATGCACGCCTCGACACGTCTCATCACGGACCGGCTCATCCGTTCAAAAATGCCGATATAGTTGCGGGTAGTCTGATAGGCATCCAGAATGCGATGGTGAAGTGTCTCTTCTTGTCAAGAAGAGCTGCATACACAAGGGCTTTTGGGTGTCCCCAGAGGTAAAAGTCCAGAAGATTCAAATGTGGCGAGCGTGAAGGCCATGCAGTGGGCCCTCCTCTACCTATTTATCCTTCATGATAGGTGTTATTGAGAATTTCTTGCACAAACAAAAAACAAACTCCGTGGTTTCAGTCCTCAAGCGAACTATACCGACTGAGCGACCTCCTCTTGTCGACGAAGTTAGTGCCAACTTTAGCGGGTAGAGGGTGTCGCGTGGTCAGAGCAACGAATCCCCACGGCCGTTAATTTCGGTTTTCTAGACCGGAGCTGCTACTTTTCCATTCAAGTAGCTCCTCAATTATCCTCACGAGGCTGGACCCCGTTCCAGACCCACTACTTCTCAGAAAATCTGATAGCTTCGGGAATCGAATTCGGACGTCTGGATCTGTAGCCAGGAACTCTGACCACAAGACCACTGAGGCGGTCGAACATCTGGCACAGCACGGCTAGAATGTGCCGGAGCACCATCATGCAGGCACAACATTCGTGCTCTGACCGCCAGTGGTATCTGCCAATGTATCTTCCAGTAGCTTTGGTAGATCATGTAAGAGGAAATCTTCAGTAGTTCTTATCTGTAAGCCGATGTGGAAAAACATGCGGGCCTACCAGAAGGTCACCAACAATGCCTGCCTACATATTAATGCTGCTTGTGTCTAGAATGTATTACACCATGAGGATTCTCCTCTGCCCACTGGTGTTGGTTATGAATATTGATGACGCCGTCTCTACCGAAATGTGCCTCATCTGTAAAGAACACTGACGAAACAAAGAAGTGTTCGGTACTTCGTAGAATAAAAACTTCCCTCCCGATGGAAAACCAGCCATAATTCCCAAATTAAATGCTTCCGAACACCTGTTGATATGAACGTTTCGCCTTGTATAGTAATCAGCACTTCATATATCCGCATAAAAATACAGTAAGACCTCACTAATTCTGACTAATTTGGGGGGAACCCTTGTCCAAATTAGTGAAAGTACGAATTATAGACTTACTCACGGAGCTGAGCCCTTCTTGAGGAGTCGCCAATTCTGCATCTACTTAAGAATTTCTCAGCATTTTGTTCATTACTGTGTTGACAAGAGCCCTCCACGTGTCACTATTCTGAGCCAGATCAATCCAATCAATACCGTACCATCCTATCTCTCTAAGATCCACTTTAATATTATCCACCCACCTACGCCTTGGTCTTCCCAGTGGTCTCTTTCCTTCTGGCTTTCCCACCAGTATTCTATATGTATCCGAATTATAGACTTGCTACTGAAAATATATTCAGGAAAGTTATAAAATGGACTTGGCGCATCTTTTTAAGCAAAACACTAACACGCACTGTTCACGTAAAAGTAGAAATTTTTATGTTAGGTGTCTGCATACGAGTATGTGCCCTCTCGCGACCGATTTTCTAGATCTGAAATGCTTTGACGTTAAATCTCTTTCAAAATGGCCTTGATGTTCGACGTGAGGCCTACATGAAGCTACCGTCATATGTGGTAGCGCTACGCACGGCAGTTTGCGATTGCCGATCGCGGCAGCGTGATCGTCAAGGTCGTAATACGCAGAAATGTGTCCGAATTAGTGAGGTGTCCCTGTACTACCAACACTCACAAGCATAAACACGATACACTCGAGCAAAAGATTTCTCGCGCTCTCGTGATTTAGTACGTAGCATGTCCATGCAATGTTATACTGCTCGACATTTCGCTGCTGTGGTAATCTGAAATTGTGTGATGACAATGAGAAACCTCACGCTTACAGAACATATATATAAAGGTAAAGCTCTCCCTATAACAGGTCGTGAAGGCCCATAGGGTTGTGAGACATCGAGGGTCCCACATTTTCTCTAGAAAATCGGCTCACAGATGGCGGTGAGTGTGTCAGCCTTACGTGCCGGCCGCCTTTTAAGCCTCAGGAAGATTCCTGGTACTCATTTCTATTAGAGCCCGAGTCGACCCCAGGGCCATAATGCGGCTAGAAGGATTAGGTCAATTAAAAAAATACAATTCATCGGGACTCGAACCGGCGACCTTCCGGCTTGTAGTGTAATTTCTGAACCAACTACGCTATATATAGACAGGAATGTATAGAATAAGGTTATCTCCACGTCACACGCGGGTAGTTGCACGGCTCCCAGAGCCTTGAGACAGAAAAATATGGTCACGAGTCACGCGGGACCCTGAACCATAAACGACTTCGACGAGGGCCAGCAGCAATTTACGCGACCAACCGATCACGCCACTCGAAATGTTGGAAGTAAATACGAGATAGGTGACATGTTTTGTAGAAACAAAATGTTATCACATTTAGGACAGTAATGCAAAGTGGTCACGTTCTCCGGAGCCTTCAGTCTGTCCGTACACGTTTGTGTTAATCCTTTAGCCAGGACTGTGTCCTTCTTGACGCACGAAATGTCCTTGCGATTACAGGATTACATATTCGGAGGTACGGACGCGTTATGTATGTGTCAGTTTTAATTTTCTGAGTTGTGGGCTCGTATGGACCCGTAGACGTGAGTCTTCACCAAACCAGTTTCTTGCAGTATACTCCTTCCCTGTATCATAAGCCTGCTGTAGCGCCAATAGTGCATTACTTTTTTCTTTTGTAAGGATTATACTTCAGTTGCGAATGATTCCTCCACTTCTTCCTCTTTCAGGAGAATTATATTTATGCCATTATTCGTTTGTATTATTTTGGAGAGTTGTGATTTGAATACTTCGTCTTTAGTATTAAAGTATCTTTTAAATTTCTTTTTTATTTCTTTTTTATTCATTTGAAAAATAATCATGCAAGAATTTGAATAATTAAACAGGTTCCTGGAAATGATATATTTTGTCACGTCCTGATAATACTGTATTTATGTGTACGTATTTCTGTTCCTCATAAACTCAATTTATTTTCTTACTAGCGTATTTATCTTCCATTTTTTTCCCCTTGGCACTACAGCCCCAGTGGGCCTAGGCCTACCTCCACGAACTTCTCCATTCACTTCGGTTTTTCTAGCTCTTAGACATACGGTAGGACTCCTTGGGTGGGTGATCAGCTCGTCGCAAGGCCTCTACCTGTACACAAACACAGAAAAACGCACACAGACATCCATGCCCTGAGTGGGATTCGAACCCACGATCCCGGCTTCCGAGCGAGCGAAGACAGTGCACGCCTTAGACCGCTCGGCTACCGTGACCGACTAACGTATTTCTCTAATTTGTATAAAATACAAACACTCGCAGTCAAAATGCAAGAGAGAGTTACATCCTCTGGGATATAACGCCCTGTAATCCGTTGGAAGTCAACCGACGTATCGAACAATTATGTCGCCTCCATGTTCAGCGTTGAAGAGTAAACCAAACAGGAAACCAGCACGAAGCAGGTAGTAATCAGAGCCTGCTTCAAGGTTGAAGTGTAATTCAAGAAAACAACATGAAGCGCATAGTAAGGAGGGCTTGCTATCTGTTTCGTGCTCGTTTCTTGCTTGGCTTACTCTTCAGCCCTGAAGATGGAAGCTACATGTTCCTCCGAAACGTCATATCCATTGTAGGAAGTCAATAAAGTGAAAAACTCATAGGCTGGCGTACAAGAACTGCGGCTTCTAATCTCGAATTTAGTTTCCTTGATAACCAACGGCTCTTCATGCCAAATCCGTCACGATCGTCATAAAGTGTACCCGATGTTGCACGGCAGTTGATCTAGATTTTGTTTTTCAAATAACCAGTAAACAAAACAGCTCCTAGTCGTAGCCTGTCACCTATTGCGGTTTCATGGCTGACTGGTAGTACCAACTTAAAAAAATCCTTCCCTCCGTCCCTAACTATAGAAACGCCAAAATTAATGCAATTCTTAGTGTTTGAATGTTGATACACAAATCAGCACAGATCCAGTCAGAGTGGCTGGATCAGGGCTCTGTTACCAGCAAGGACAGGAATCCTTCCCTTCGCCACCACTGTGTCTGGACCAGGGCTGACGCAAGCCTGAAATCCACCCTTTTCCTTCAGTTAAAAACAGGCCACCTTTTTAAAACCTCCGTCGAAATTAATAACTCGAAATTTGTAGACGAAAACCGCCACTGGTGTCGTAATTCTTAAAAGCAGTTTTATTTACATTGTTACAGACCATGTTTATATTAGGCCTACTGCCAAATAATATGAATAGAAGATCAGCAGGAATTATTTTTCATTTGATAAGAAACAAAGAAGAGAATGGATTGCGAATGTGCCGTCCCGGTCAGCCGCTGTTTCTTCGGCCCTCGTCAGGACTGGCTGTGATGCGCCTGTCCAATGGGTACCGGTCGATCCCTCACAGAGGATAAAGTGGGTGGAGCGAGAGTTTAACCACTCACCTCCAACCAGTGTCGACATTAAGAAATCGTGAAGCTTTACCTCCACTCTCCCTCTAGGCTTTCAATGTATGATTCTAAGGGTACAGGACCAAACATTGTTTGAGAGGCTTTATTTCCTACACAGCAACGTTTGTTCTACATCGCTGCCTTGTTTGGCGCTGCAGCCCGATCGGCTCTATACCTCCACTGTTACAAGACTCTCCATGGGCTGTAGTCCGCAAGTGAACTATACAGACCGAGTGACCGCCGCTTGTCGGCGAAGTTGGTGCCAACTCTTGCGGATAGAGGGTGTCACGTGTCAGCGGTTCCCCACGGGTGTTAATCTCGGTTTTCTAGACCGGAGTCGCTACTTTCCCATTTAAGTAGCTCCTCAGTTATCCGCACGAGGCTGAATTGACCCCGTTCCAGACCCACTACTTCTCGGAAAATCTGGTAGAGCCGGGAGTTGAACCCGGACCTCTGGATGTGTAGCCAGGAACTCTGACTACTAGACCACAGAGGCAGTCTTAGAGGCCACTATAGCAGTTCCCAAAAGAGGCTATAGGCCTATAGATAAGTGAGCAGTAAGCGAGTGGACTTGTCACTCAATTCTTCCGTCATTTCTCTTCGCCGTTGCTGATAACCCTCACAGTGAGACAGTGTGATAGCTCGTGTGTTTGACGCACGAGCCAAAGAAACTTGCACCTGAGGCCTGAACACAGACTGCAAACAGCGACAGTAACAAAGCAGAATGCTTTGCGCACCGCCCTCTGGGGCTGTACCATTGTGTGCGCGGATTCTGACTCATCGGTCAGCACAAGGCCGAATACATTTCTGCAAATCATTTTCATAATGAAAGGTCTCCTTCACCTTGTACAGATCTGAGGACCACCAGTAGAAGCCCTTGATCAGGATTCCACTTAATATCGCATTAATCTGCGAAGACAATATGTCAAGGAGAGCAAAGCGCTGCGCATTACAATCAGATTATTGTTTGCTTTACGTGTCTTCTACATACCTTGAAACAGAAATCATCAAGACTCAAGGAACACACTGAATTAAAATGTATCCTAACCTTACCGACTGTTTTATGCAGGAATGAAAGTCGGGCAATGAAAGCGAAAGACAAAGGCAGAAACAGTGGCTGAAATGAAACGCATGCGACGAACTGCAACTGCACTTGGGTGGTCCGTCAAAGAAATGGGAAAATGTTCAAGGAATTACAGAACAAATGCTCGACGAAACTTCGAAATATTGGCTATAGAACCATATGAATTTAGCATATCGACAGAAGGCAAAGAAACAGATGTTTTCGAGAAATCGAGAAGACTTTTCGAGAGACTGCTAGATAAATCAGCCTGAAGTGGGCCAACAAAGGCCAAGTTCCTCGACAGCTAGATTGTTATTGTTGTGATGACAACGACGACGAGGATGCTGATAAAGCAGATATAAAAATATGCCTTTTTTGCAAACGGAGTTATTTCAGGGAGTCCGAAATGTTTTCATTGTCCCTCTAGCCTTTTTAAGTTCACTACTCAGACCTCTATATCAAAATGTGACGTCAAACATTGTACATTGTCTGAAGTGTATTGAACACAAAGGAAAAAAATTTAAGGCTGTCCCCGTGCTTAATTAATTAATCATTACGTTATGAAGACGCGCGAGAGAGTTCGGCACTATACAAGTATGAAGGTCAGTGGTCAGCTTTACGCCCTTCCGCTTAGACTCCCGGAGAAAGAGCCACCTGTACCCACTGGATAGGAAGCTGTGTGGGCCCCAGAGGTGATATGGACGCTACGGAGAAGAGAAAAACCTCTTGCCTTTGCCGGGTTCAAGCCCGGGACGTCCACCCCGTAGCTCGCTGCTATATCGACTGATCTGTCCCGGCTCACTGCATTTAAAGTACGAGACATTTTTGGGAAGCGAATCTTTTCCTGTCATTCGGTGTAAGGGGGAAAGGACCCTACTCAGTCTCGATCATTGAACTATTACTACTACTACTGCTGCTACTACTAGGCTACTACTGGCCTTATTGTACCAGTCCCAGACGAAAGATGATTGTGATTATGGAGAAACTGGTGAGATTAAGATTGGTAGGGGAAACCGAAGTACTCGGAGAAAACCTGCTCCAGTGCTACTTTGTCCACCACAAATTCCACATGACCTGGCCTGGGCTCGAATCCGGGCCACCGCGGTGGGAAGTCAGCGACTAACCGCTTGAGCTACGGCACGGCGTTAGCTCAGTCATGGTCGTGTTGCATGGACCGGTCAAGGTCCATCCCTTATTCTTTCATTCCCGCCCACTATACATTCTGAGTGCGAGGTCCACCGGATACTAATTCTTTGAGCGGGAAATCGGCCAGAGCGTGAAGCTGATCACTCCAATGCCAACGACTAGTTTCAGCATTTGATTTTGTTTTCATTCAGAGCTACTCCCCCAGAAATCTTCGGTCTGTGACAGCTCGACACTGGGTTACCAGTCTACCTTTCTGTCCCCAAATTAGCAGACTTATTAGAAGTAGGTGAGAGAATTATACCTTATATCTAGAATTTCATATTTAATTTATTTTCTTTTTCGTAAGATACGAGTATATCGTTGTTAGTGTTAATTCGTTAAAATGTTCGTAAGCGCGGCATTTTGTGTTCGTTGAATGAATTGGGGGGAGTCGCGATTCGTTAGTCCGTGCAATGTTTTGTAAGAAGGAATTTCTCGTTTCTTGAAAGTGCATTAAGTAGAGGTTCTCCTGTATTGATCTAAGTGGAGTTGTTTCCTTATAGCCACACGGCTTATTAGTGTTTCGCTAAGATGAGCCACAAACCCTCGTGGAAGAGGAACCTAGGACTAATTGGTCCTTACAGCTCATCTAGGATTTGCAATATGTATCAGAGCAGTCCAGAAGTTGGCTGGCGTTGCCCACTTGACCACTTGCTCGTTAATGAGACGTTCCAAACGAATGTTGTTTTACATGTCTGGAATGTGCAAAGTCTGCATTAACGCCTTCTTCTGTGTCTTCATGGCTTCGCGCATAGAAACTGGGTACACTTTATCTTACTCTGACGCCAACTGTTGAACTGTTGCAGTAGAATACATCCTACCTGATACATAGACCTATATTCAGGCGAGATAGCTCAGTCGGTATAGTGACTGGCTACGGGATGGACGACCGGGGTTCTATTTCCGGCTGGTGCAACATTTTCCTTTCCTCTGTATCGTTCAGACCGGCTCTGAGGCACACCCAGCCTCTTCTCTAGTGGATTCCGAGGAGCATCTTCTCTGGGGGTAAAGCGGCAGAAGCATGAAGCTGACCGCTCACTACCATCTAGTGCCGAGGTCAGAAGTGTTGGAGCTATAATTTCAGTCTCCCACGCATCTTCAAGGTAAAGGTAAAGCTGTCCCTGTACTTAACTAATCAAGCACTACATCATGAAGGCGTATGGGGCATCGGATATATAGGTCCACATTCTCTTGACCTCCACATTAGCTGGAGGCGAGTGATCAGCTTCACGTCCCGGCCGCTTTATTCCCGGGGAATGAGCCCCCGGTACCCATTGGATAGGAGGTTGGATGAACCCCATAGCCGGTCTGGACGATGTGGAGAAGAGAAAATTCTTGTCCCTACCGGGACTCGAACTCCGACCACTCGGTCGTCCAACCCATAGCTAGTCTGTATACGGACTACGCTATCCCGGCTCCTCATCTTCAAGGTATGGTGCTTAATTAATTAAGTAGAGGAACAACTTTACTTTTTACTTTCAGGCACAGTTCAGCTGTTGAGTTGTGTCCTCTGTCTTTCAGCTTGAACTCTAAGCTGTCTGCGTCCAGTAGGTGTGCCTTGTAGTTAGGAATGAAGCGGCCGGTACGTGATGACCTTAGACCCCTGTCACTTTTATAAACTTTCGAAAAACAGGCCAGAATATATCCATGCATGAACTTACGTTAAAGCAGCGTAAATGTAGCATAAGCGATGGGCTACTCCATATATGTACCAAAATGTTCCTCTTGGCTTCATAAATAATGACAACGTATGGAGATGTGGCATAGCTCTCAGGCGGATAGGCGCCCACCTTCCACTGATCAGGTGATGGGGGATTTGTGGTGGACAAAGTGACACTGGGGAAGATCCTCTCTATGTGCTTCCGTATATCTTGCCAATTTTCATTCCATCAACTGCTCCATATTGATGAGTCATCCTATCATCGACTTTGTGTACTGCCCATAAATAACTACTATCCCTTCCTATGTAAGATTTGAGGTTTTCACAGCGGNGGCTTCATAAATAATGACAACGTATGGAGATGTGGCATAGCTCTCAGGCGGTTAGGCGCCCACCTTCCACTGATCAGGTGATGTGGGATTTGTGGTGGACAAAGTGACACTGGGGAAGATCCTCTCTGTGTGCTTCCGTATATCTTGCCAATTTTCATTCCATCAACTGCTCCATATTGATGAGTCATCCTATCATCGACTTTGTGTACTGCCCATAAATAACTACTATCCCTTCCTATGTAAGATTTGAGGTTTTCACAGCGGTGACTATGAAGAATGCCCTCTCCTGGGATTTCGAGGTGTGTAGATCTTGTGTGAACGGACGTCTGCAGTCTGCAGCCACCTGCTTGCTCTGGTTCCTCGTATGAGGATTTTTCTATCCTGAAGATGGAGGCGATAAGTTCCTTCGAAACGTAGGTTCACAGAATACCTGCGCGGCGTCACATCCAAGAAGACGGCATTCTTTATATCCGTTTCTGATTTTCAGGAAGAATGGTGTAGGTTCGACATACACTACGGAAGAGAAAAATGGGGAATAGATACGAAATTTAAATAGGGAAATCTTGTGGAGGCCAATAGGGAGACCTTGGTTCGACTGGAAAAAAATACTGTTAAAGTTGGATTCTGAAGACTTATGATGATGGTGTTTAACACTCGGAATTACTAGGTTTTTGGACTTTGTCCGTCGTCCGGTATCCTAAAGAAACTAGAGAATACAACGTTTCGGCAACTGGATCTTTTTCCATCCTCAGATGGTGGGAGACACCTACTGTGTTGGGTCCCTCAGAAAGNCAATAGGGAGACCTTGGTGCAACTGGAAGTAATACTGTTAAAGTTGGATTTTAAGACTTATGATGATGGCGTTTAACACTCGGAATTACTAGGTTTTTGGACTTTGTCCGTCGTACGGTATCCTAAAGAAACTAGAGAATACAACGTTTCGGCAACTGGATCTGTTTCCATCCTCAGATGGTGGGAGACACCTACTCTGTTGGGTCCCTTAGAAAGAGCTAGTTCTTTTAGAATACCGGATGATGGACGAAGTCCAAGAAACCCAAATCCGATTATTAAAATACGTTAAGTTTAAAGGAAGAACATGTTATGAATTTGAATGAGCTGGCTCATGTTATGGTAGGATGGCTGACTTTTGTGACAATGATCATGAACATTCGTGTTCCACAAAGACAAAGAATTTCTATGGAAATTGATTGTTTTCTGGAATGTGAAGCCATTGAATCTGTTACATGTTGTAACCGTTCATTAAGTTTGTGGTCCATAATTATTAAAAAAATATTGTGTTTAAAACACATGTTATAAAATCTAGATAAGAGAAGGTAGACCCATTCTTGCATTTTGAACGTTACTTAGGCCATTCTTGCTATGCGAACAGGATGTAGCCACCAGCGCTTTTCCTGGAAATTTAGTTAAGTTCGACACGACGGCAGAGCTTTGGAAATCTGCTACCTGACATTTCAGTTGAACGATAAATTTTAGGAAGGAAGGCCAGCTGCAGACGCTTCGACCATTATAATTCATCAAGCTGTCCAGAGGGCAGTTGGTATCTCAAGAGTCAAAATCGTGTAGCAACTTTCGTTGATTTGAAGATGCAAATTTTGTAGACCTCCTAAGTTTTAAACTAGACCAATAAGATAGGTTCAAGCGAGGCTTCTTAGAGGGAAGCTGAGGGCTCTGAATAGCTGACTTCTTCAGAACAGAGAAATTCCCCAAGGGACTCAGATCCTAACTTCCATAACGTAAAACTTGCGTTCCTCAAGAATTCTAACTTAACGTATTAGACGAGCGTTTATACTAAAACATTAAGAGATCATGGTGAAAATTTCGACCATAAATTCAGCTTAAACTGCGACAAAATATTTAACATTATTAGACTGGAACTGCAGTTGATGGCATATCAGTGCAATCCGCCGGCAGTTCTGTTTAATAAATCACAGTTCATTACCAGTGATTGTCGTTGTTGTGTGCTTCAGTGTTCCTCCTGCCCAGCTAGAGCAAGGCTTGTTAACACCCGGGAACAGATCTCCTGTTCTTCTAGTCCCAACCCTGAGCTAGCCATGTCGCTACCTACCCCCACCTTGTGACTACTGGCTCCCAGACAGGCCCTTCAGCCTTCCCAACCAATCAGTTCAACATCTACGAAGGGGAAGGAGGTAAGAATAAAGCCAGCATAGGTGAATTCAACAGCCTCTGAAGTAGTGCGACACGTGTGGTTGTAGCAGAGAAGAGGCACAGAACGGCTTAAGTGGCTTCGAACCGGCGCCTTTCACCCACAGCCGGCAAGGAGAAAAGAGCTGTTAGAATGTCTAGCAGACTACGCGGCCTCTCGTCTAAGAAGATAGCAGTATCCATAGTCAGCGCCTGAGAACGTCAAATCCTGCAGAGCCTTTCTTGAGCAATCCGCGTCTCGAGAAATAGCATGAATTAGTGAGTTATTTCGGAGCTGCGTTCTTCTGGCAGCAAACGCGTCAACTAATGAAGGCAGCTCAACAAAACAACATTTACGTTGCCAGAGTGTTGAAGCAATTGTCCCTGACAGGCAAGTCAAAACCAGTCACAACAAGCATCGTCGCTATCAGCGCCGGCAGATCGCTACTGTCGAACGACAGCTTTCGTTGTTATCTTACTGTGTCAGACTGGTACAAGTTATCTTCTCTGACGCATTTGCTGTTCTGTTTTTGCGTGAACGAGTCGACCAAGAAATATCTTCAGCGGGAGATAGAGGTCCCTGCGGCGGTGACTATAACATTACTCTTTTCTGGCACGTGACGTCTTATAGCCTGGTATAAGTTTACCGATGTTTCGGAGGTACTTGCACCTAAATATTCGGGGTACAGTGGCGATCGGAGTGTAGAAAGACATGGTACAGGAATAGGAAGAAGGAAGGCCGAAACAGGAACCCCAAACGAACCAACAGGAGTAAGGAGAACGGTGAAGAAATCTGTGGCCCTCTTCCTGTTCGCTTTCTTCTTTTCCTTCTATACGCTGCATATTTGTTGTTGCTATATTAACCTCCCTATATTCGCCATTTCCGGTCACGGAAGCCGGGGTCGCGAGTTCGAACCCCACATAAAACATGGATGTTTGGTATGTGTATGTGTTTATTCTGTGTTTATGTTATCCTGTGTCTAGGTAGAGGCCTTGCGACCAGCTGATCACTCGTCCAAGGAGTTCTACCCTCTGTAAAATGATCATGAAAATGAAAAATTAGAGACCAGGGCCCAAAGGGGCTGTAGAGTCAGTGAAAAAAAAATATCTGCAATTGATTCGCTGAGAACCATGAATTTCTCCTATTTCGTTACTCTTGTAAAACGGCTCTTTTCAAGGGCCACAGGACTCTCTCACTGTCCTTGCTCCTGTTGATTCTCTCATGGCCCATATCCCGGCTGTCCTATCCAAACACGTGCCGCCTCTTTCCTGGTTGCTTGATGGAGACGAACACTGTGTCTAAACAGACTGAGGAATTGTAGTTATGAGCTCCACTACACCCAAACGGAGAGACTGAGCGTCAGTTGTAAAATGATTTGATCTGGGATAACCGGCTTATTATTCTGCCCTGAAAATTTAGGTGACAAGTTTCTTGAGAACATCTGTGAACTACCAGGCTAAACGGCGTCATATCCCACTATACGGTAATCCTAGTTGTCTGTGTGTTTGTATAGGAACATACAGCAATATTTTGAGTCGTGACGAATCCGTAATGAAGCTCACAGTATATGAAGTTGTCATTTGGCCGAACTGTGTGAACACTACTGGAGTATGTGCTCATTTTAGGCCGCGCCATAGCTCAAGCGGTTAGTCGCTGGCTTCCCACCGCGGCGGCCCGGGTTCGATCGCGGGTCTGGTCAAGTGGGATTTATGGTGGACAAAGTGGCGCTGGGGCAGGTTTTCTCCGAGCACTTCGGTTTCCCCTGCCAATTGTTCCACAATCACCCTCACCTATCATTGGGGCTGGTATAATAGGCCAGACGTAGCCGCGGTACAAGGGACAGTCCCACCCCACTAGCAATAAAAAAAATGCCCATTTTGGTCATCAGTTTAGGGTGTACCAGCTTTGCTGGGAATCCAACGTAGGTTGGAATTTTGAGCATCATTTATTTGATGTTTCAGTGTATTTATGAGAAACTTTCGTTCACTAAGTTGGAACACAGTGGGCTCTCTGACAGTGCCTCTCAAAAGTTATACATGTAAGCTTCTGTATTCATTCTTCTCAGTTCAACCGAACTCTCCGCTGGCCTAACAATTTTCCTGGTGCATCGCCATCTAAACAGCTCATGATTTAACTGACAGGGATTCTTTTCCCAACAGGGACATTAATAGTTTTCTCTTTATCATCATGTCTGGATCGGTTCTGGAATCTAACCAGTCCAGTGTGTACCGGATGCTGTTTCTTCCGGACATAAACCGGCAAAGCATAAGACTGACTATTCACTTCCATATCATGCCGAGGTCCAAATTCAAATTCACATTGCAACTGACGATCAGGTGGCCAGTCTATCTCGGTGTCGGACCCCATATTGGGCGTCCTCTGGGACAAGAGGACGGGTCTGTCGTCTGTCAGAGTCACGGTCAGCAGTAATAAGTCAGTTATCAGTATGTATAATATATTTATATTTTACATGTTATTAAAAGTATTGTGGCATATTTGCCCTATGCAGTCACCAAACACATTACAGTATATAACGTATATATATATAAGGTCTCTGTCAGTCCAGGCTCAGTACAGCAGATCATACCCTATCTTCAGTAGTTCTCGCTACAACGGCAGTCTAGTCGCTTGACCACCGCCAAGTTTAAGCCTCTTATATTTCCTATGTCGGGCTTCGCCTTGTCCAGTGTGAGAAATGTTGTGTCCGCTGTGCGCTACTCCCAGGTTTCACCGATGGTTGAACATCCTGTAGTATATATAATGGGGTACGCGGTAGCGTAGTTGGTTCAGGCATTATGCTACAGGCCGGAAGGTCGCGGTTTCGAGTCCCGATGAAGTGGATTTTTTTTTTCAATTGACCTGATCCTTCAAGCCTGTGGTCGATTCAGCCTCTAACAGGAATGAGTACCAGGGATCTTCTTTGGGGGTTAAAGGCGGCCGGCGGGTAAGGCTGACAAACTTACCGCTAACTTTGTGCCGATTTTAGAGAAAATATGGGAGCCTCGACGTCTTAAAACCCTATGGACCCTCACGGCCTGTTACAGGGATAGCTTCACCTTTACTGTATCTAATGGCTTCCGTTTTTTTTCCTCTGTTCTCCGAGGCTAATGCCGGGACAGTACTATCGTTTCGTCGCCTATCCTTTCCTGTTCTGGAACCTGAAACTTGAACAACCGAAAAGATCCGACGCAGGTTCGGTATTCCGTATTTAACAGAATTCTGCCGAGTACTTCTGAGGACTGACTGACGGCCATGATTTCTCCATTATGCTTCAATTCATTCAGAGACCTCGTGTAACTTACTCATATAAGACGATTGTTTTACATATGCTAATCTCTAATATTTTGAAAGACAAAGACAATGGAGACGAATCGTAAATTTGGTTTCCTTGGTAACGGGACTTGTTTGTTCAAGGTGTCCGATTGTTCGCAGTTGTGTAGGGCGTCTCCTGGCTGCCCAAGTCGCCAATTGTCTTGCGTAGGTAGTAGAAATCATTTGTCAGCGTGAAACAAGTTTGAGATGTGAGAACTTTTCTCAAGTAGGCCATTAGCCCATCAAAATTCTCACGTTTAATTAGACGTACATCCGGGACGAAGGAGATTGACTTGTGCCTGCTATTAGGAGCGGAGTTCCTTTTTGTGTGTTCATTAAACACGTTACATTAAGTGAAGTCATTAGTGGGGACGTCACGTCTGCCTGCAAGTTTCATTACTGAAACAAATGAATATATTTTGGTAAAACATGGCATTTCGGCTCTGCATTTTAAGTTTAGGACGAATTTAATTGTGGAAGTCGTCAGTTATAGCCGATCACAGTGGCCGCGAGGTCTGCTCGAACACAAGGTTCGAATCCCACTCAAGGCATGGATGTCTGTGTGTGTTTGTTCTATATTTGTGTTGTTCTGTGTGTAGGTAGCGGTCTTGTGATGAGCTGATCCCCCGTCCAAGGAGTCCTACCAACTGTGTATAGGATTAAGAAACTGAAAAAGCGACCAAGGTCCAACAAAGGGATGTAAAGACACAGACAGACAGACAGATAGATAGATAGATAGATAGATAGATAGATAGGTGGATAGATGGACAGACGGAGAGACAGACAGATGGATGGATGGACGGACGAGGGGACGGACATATAGATAGGTAGATAGCTAGATAGATGGACGGATAGACAGACAGACATGCAGGCAGGTAGATAGTGATCAGTTATAGTCCCTATGGTCTAGTTTACCTGAAGGCCAACCTCAATTTTTCCAATTTTTGGCGAGCAGTGCGTTGTATGAAGAATTGGCATATGACACAAAGTGCAGAAGTAGATGCCCTCAGACAGTGTGTGACACGTGCGGTAGAGCAGACGTGCTCTGCCGAGCGCTTAGTGTCTTAGGCGCGGCAGTGGGTGTCAGCCTGAAGTTTACCGAGCCGCAGGGTACAACATCGGTGAAAGGGTCAAGTGGCTTGCGGACTACAGGCCACGGAGTTTGTTTTTGTTTGGTGATAATTGGATTGTTGCTGGGAGAGTGAAATTATATCCAGGCTTTAAGGCGGTTGTGCCTAAAACTGACAAAATTTTGGTATATATAGCGCATTTTGGGAAGGAAATAAATGAATATTAAAGGGCTCTTAGGTCAAGGCAGGAAGTGAATAAAGAAAATTGTGCAGGAGGTGAAGACCTTTCGAGTTCAGTTCGACCAGTTATAACACGGATTCGACGAAGTCATAAATGATGTTACACAAATTCGAGAAAAACAAAGAAACACGAGGAGGAGAAATACACAAGACTCCGAAGTAGGCCTACAGTTTTTAAAGAACCGTATTTCGACATTTAATGTGAAGGACAGTCAGAGCGAAAAGTTTATAGACACACTTCAGATAGTTGGAGATTTTATGACAGAAATGAGGAAGGTTGTGATAATGATATGGGGTATTAGTTATGTGACCAGACTAGGGATAAAAGGAGGGAACCGCCCTATTTTAGCGTGTTTACTTTAAAAGAAATGTTACATATTTCAAAATACTTGAATTTTAGTCCGATCAGTAATTAGAATTTCACAGGATTGTCAGCTGAAGTTGGGAGGTTTCATTAGAAAAAGAATTGAGTCAGAATTTTGTAGGAAGGCAAAAATTAAACGTGGACGGTTTATCTTATAATTTGGTACATGAAGTAGAATATTCGAATTGAAGTGGTGAGAAAAAAACTGAGCAAGGTAGGGCTTCAAGCTGGCAAGTCACTCGAAGCTGTTTGCCTAGCAGCAGGATGTATGGATGCTAGAGCGACCGAATGTGAACCGACCACGTGCAGGGAGCCTGTTTCGAAAGAGCACTGGCGGTTCAACTCAGAAGGGGCCGAAGTGACGTTGCAGGGAAGAGGAGGTACAGCTGACAGAGGAACGGATGTCTTCAAGTGAAATTATGTTGCCACCAGCTGGAACTTTTGGTCACGTGTCGTCTGAAGAATGTAATTTAACGAATTGTATTGTGAGAGGTCAAGACCAGGAGGAGGTGTGAAAGTGTAGCCAATAACGGGAGCTGAGAGCGAAGCCCAAATAAACACTGAAAAAGAGAGAGGCCTACCGCACGAAGGTTTAGATACATGACACCTTTATGGGGTTTAGTCGCTTTGCATTGTATTCGTAGAAGAATTGGAGGGGGGATTATGTTTTATAGTAAAATGAGTTAAAATGTATTTATTTGTTGAATAAAATGAAATAAATGCTTTTTGGAAGGGTGAAAACTGGGGAATCATTAATATGTATTGTGTAGAAATGCTGAATAAGGTTTCCGATTTTTAAACTGGATAGGACTGTTAATTTATTAAAATTATAATTGGCAATTTATATTTGAAGAACAATTTTTTGAGATTGAAGAAGGTTTGTTTGGAACGTTAATAATAAAGCAAAGGTAAAGGTAAAAAATAGGTAACGCTATTCCTGTAACAGGCCGTGAAGGCCCATAGGGTTCTGAGACGTCGAGGCTACCACATTTTGTAGACAATCGGCCCAAAGTTGGCGGTAAGGATGTCAGCCTTACATGCCGGCCACCCTTTGCCCCCAGGAAGATTCCTGGTACTCATTTCTGTTAAGAGGATGAGTCGACCCAAGAGCCATAGGGCGGCTGAAATGATTAGGTCAATTTAAAAAATACAATAACCTAATCGGGAATCACACCCGCTACCTTTCGGCTTGTAACATAGTGCCTCAACTAATTGCGTTACTGCGTGCCCGCTGTTAAGAATGAAGTAAGAAAGTTAACGGAAATTAATTATCATATTACAATGTAATTTAAATGTAAGTGATCGGAGGACAGTGATAATTGACATGACGTCTGAAAGCCGGAATAGTCCATTGTTAGACAACGGTTCGGTAAAAATATTCCAACGGAAAGGAACGTGCGCAACAATAGAAGAAAGGTGTTTTACTGTGGCCAACGTCTTGCTCATTGCTACGCAACGGTATGGTAAACATATCTCTGCAACAATGGATCAACACGCAACAATAGAGGAAACAGTGTATTCTGTGGGGGCCGCCCCGAGGCTATATAACGAGGATGTCGGGCAGCTAGAATTACAGCTGAGAGGGTCTCCGGAAGTGGGAGTTGGCAGTTGGCAGAAGTACTGAGAAGAAATGGAAAGAAAGGAATTTGGCAGTGAAAAGAAAACTTCATAGTGTGCTTCAGTTTCAGCGAAACTGTTATGAATTCGTTGCCAGGATACATCTAGTGAAGACTAAAAACACTAGTGTATGTAACAGTGGACTGACTGTAAAGTGTGGAAATAGCGTTAGCGCTATAATTAATTGTAGTGAAGAGTTGAGTAGCCGGTCACGGTAGCCGAGCGGTCTAAGGCGTGCACTGTCTTCGCTCGCTCGGAAGCCGGGATCGTGGGTTCGAATCCCACTCAGGGCATGGATGTTTGTGTGCGTCTTTCTATGTTTGTCTACAGGTAGAGGCCTTGCGACGAGCTGATCACTCGCCCAAGGAGTCCTACTGAATGTCTGCGATCTAGTAAACCGAAGTGAAACGGAGAGTTTCATGGGGGTAGGCCAAGGCCAAAATTGGGGCTGTAGCGCCAAAGCAAAGAAAAACAGTAAAAGTAAACTTACCCTAGGCTTGATTAATTAAACACAACACCATGTAAACGTGTGGGAGAATGGGAGTATAGCTCCACCATTCTTGACCTCGGCACAAAATAAAAATGAGTGGTCAGCTTCAAGCCCCTGCTACTTTCCCAACGGGGAAACAGCGTCGGTACCAATTAAACAGAAGGAATTTAATTTTACAGAAGTGGAATTGCAGTCGCACTGGTTTTGAAATGCAACTCAGAGAGATAAGATAATAGTCACTAATATTCACTAATGCTAGAAAATTGGGAAATATATATTTCATGTGCCCTAAAAGTAAAAAGGTTGCAAAAAGTCGAGAAACGTTTCTAAAAATACATATCCATGATTACACAAAATATACATCGAAAGTCGTCAGTATCTCAAAAGAAAGTGAATCACTGACGCACTGAACGACAAAGTCATCTTCATTAGGTGTACCGTCAATCTGTGTCGATTACCACGGAAGAGTGATTTGCATTGAGAGAATGCACGTTCCACATCACGTGACACAGGCCCTGCGTACTTGTAACACGTGATATCACTAACTCTGAAGTCTTTACGGTCTTCGGAACCAACTCCCTCTCTACTTCACACGAAAACCCGGTCATGAATTTAAACAATTTATTCTCGCTGAAACTTAAGCTGAATTTTTGTTCTACTACATCGACTTCCGAGAAGCAGTTGTTCGACTCAGAGTGTAGTTTATTTCCATTGTTGTTTCTGACAACAAATTTGGGAAATTTAGAGCTTTGTTACAGAGCGTGGCAGAAAACAAATTTGTCTTAATGTACCAAAAGTCAGTTTCTAACATGTCGAACTCATCTGAGTCATTAAACTCTTCATGTAATATTGCAGCAGAGGAAGCACCACCATGTCAAGTTCATTTACCACAGAACAACATTCTTTGAAGTTATCTGCGTAACACGGAGTGGTATCCTGCCAACGTGTAATTACTACGAGTAGAAATGAGGGGAATGGTTTGTCTGCAGTTGCGTTTTTAAGAGCTCTGATCCAACTGACGGTTTCACAAAGAGTGTATTCCCATTAGCCAATGGCTGCTTGTCTACTTTTGAATAAAGTGCATCAGTTGTTTAACAGACCCTGTGTAAAGCATGTGTTACACATAACACGTAAACGCTTAGGTTAGCTCGCTGAAAATCCTTCTGCTACTTATTTCATGTACAGTGTGGGTCTGTAACCAGAAACAGGTGCGTTGTTCCAGAGTCTGCTAGTTTCATTGAAAACACATGCTGTTTTTGTGTACGTGCAGTGTCCATGTTTCTCAGCACAACAGAAGAAATTATTTCTCTGACAGCGTTTTGATCGTTATTCAGAACACCATTAACAACATTTGGAATCTTCCTTCCAGTTGCATAAGTTGTTTCATCTCTGGCTATCAGGTATTTTCTTTCCTGTTCAGGACTGTGTATTGTGTTCAGTGTTCCTGGAGGATGAGGTGGGCAGGGCATGTAGTACGAATGGGGGGAATATAAATGCATATAGGATATTGGTGGGATAGCCAGAAGGAAATAGACCACTGGGAAGACCAAGACGTAGGTGGGTGGAGAGTATTAAAATGGATCTTAGGGAGATAGGATGTGATGGTATGGATTCGATTGATCTGGCTCAGTTTAGAGACCAGTGGAGGACTCTTATGAACATGGTAATGAACCTTCGGGTTCCATAAAATGCTGGGAAATTCTTGAGTAGCTGCAGATTTGGCTTCTCCTCAAGAAGGGCTCAGCTCCATAAGTAAGTAAGTTTCTTCATAACACTTGTGTAGAGAATTTTTTCCTTTAAGTTGGCTCGTCTGGAGGGTCTGTTTGTAGAAGGAAATTCCTAAATTCGTTATTATTTTTCTCAAAAAGTGTTACGTCTGCGGAAACAATTGCTTTGTACATATTTGTTGCAGAAGTAGCAAATCTGGGAGTTCCTGAAGAACTTGTAGCAGAAGAATTATCATTTAGAGACTTCCTATCTGGCCGAACTTAAGCTGACAACAGAGTCAGTATGTTTTCTTCCACTAACTTGAGTAAGCTGTTGGGAGACAATGGTTTTTGCCGCATATCGGGCAAAAATAAAGTTTACAATGAGAAGTGAACGCTACCTTGAATTCAGTAACATTCTTATAAACTAATCTCAGCGGAAGAGTTTTGTCCTATAGTTCGTTGAAAGTCAGCCGACGTTTTGGAGGAACATATTGCGCCCATTATCAGGTTTGAAATGTAAGTCAAGCAAGAAACCAGCATGAAGCAGTTAGCAAGCAAAACACGTGACTTGCGAAAACGTGGGATTATGTACAGAAGTAGAAGGGGTTTTGGAAGCCAAATCGTCAGTTGCCGTTGGCTGTATCAGAAAATTAAGGCGAACTCAAACGAGACAGGAGAACGGACAATAGCACGGCGTTATATCCAAAAAATAGAACTCGTCATAGTGACCGCCGTGAGAACCTAAAATCCTACACAGTCCCAACTGTTTCGTCACAGTGAAACTAGAACTCTAGTGAAGGTGTGTAGCGGTCAGTACTTGTACCCCACACCAGTGGTTTCCTGGTTGGCTAGTACGAAACACAGATGGGTGATTCCCCGTCTGCCAAGAAATGTCATTTATGGCCTTCTTACCCGTTCATAGGCCGCGCCATAGCTCAAGCGGTTAGTCGCTGGCTTCCCACCGCGGCGGCCTGGTTCGATCCCGGGTCTGGTCCAATGGGATTTGTGGTGGACAAAGTGGCGCTGGGGCAGATTTTTTCTCCGGGTACTTCGGTTTCCCCTGCCAATCTTCATTCCACCAATTGCTACACAATCACCCTCACCTATCATCTGGGGCTTGTACAATAGGCAAGACGTGGCCGCAGTACAAGGGACTTAGTCCCACCCCACTAGCAATAAAGAAAAATAAGTAAGGTGGATGGAACTGGCTCAGGATCATGTCCAGTAGAGTGGTTTGGTTTTAACTCATTGACATAGGTCTACTTTGAAGGAAAATGGACATCTCACTGTTCACGTGCTCTGGTTACTCTGACGGCTGTGAAACGTGACTGAATGAAAGCGGAAATAATTTTCATGCCGGACAACAAACATAGTTATCTATATAGAAGTTCTGTGATAATTTTGAGTAATTTATTTTTAAATATAAAATTTCGCGATGTGTAGGTAGGCCTATTTTGAGTATATGAAATCGAATAAATTACCACTGAGATAAGGCTATTTTAACCGTCAGGTCATATTTCACGATCGTTAGTTAGGTAGTCATGCAACTAGTCAGGCGGTTTCTCAGTTTAAACATACATTTTCAGTTGCGTACCTGCCGAGTTGCAGTGCCGTGTATTATTTAAAAAACTAATGTTCAGAGTAACATTCTATGTCCATATACCTCCCTTCTTCCGAAACGTCTGAACCTTCTTCTAGCAATACATAAAAAGCCTGAAACTTTTAAAATGAATATACTCCGTCCTTCGAAGCACGAAATGTCTGAAGTTTCCTCCAGTAATGTCGTGTATTGTATAGAAAAGCCCGCAATTTCTCAAAGAAACATACTGCGTACATCTACCTCCGATTACCTCCCGAAACGTCTTAAATTTCTTCCAGTAATGCCGTGTATTATATAAAAGCCTGAAGCTTTTCAAAGGAACCTTCTGCATCCATCTGCATGCGAAACATCTGGTGCTTCTGCAAGTAATGCCGCGTATTATATAGAAATATCCTACAATTTTTCAGAAGGGACTACTGCGTCCATCTACCTCCTAGTATCTACAAAATGTCTGACGCTCATTGCAGTAGTACCGTGTATTAGAAACTCTGCAGATTTTCGAAGGAGCGCACTATGTCCATCTACTTCTGACTGCCTCCGAAGACTGAAGGTTCTTCCGTTGAGATCTTAAAGTTTCGGACGATGACACTAACATTATGTTTCTGGACATTATCCATCGTCCTGTTCTTGTCTAAAATACCCCCTGTTTATATTTAAAATCACTACGTTTCGGAGCGGTAGCGTCGTGGTTAAGGTGCTGTGCTACAAGGCGGAATCCTTCCGGCCGCACTAGGCCCTGGGATTTACTCAGCCTCTAACAGAAATGAGTACCAGGAATTAATTAAATAACTTTCCTGGGGAGTAAAGGGCGGCCGGCGTGTAAGGCTGACAACCTTACCGCCATCTTTGAGCCGATTGTCAAGATAACGTGGGACCCTCAACGTCTCACAACCCTATGGGCCTTCAGGGCCTGGTACAGGGATAGCTTTACTTACTATTACTTTACGTTTCGGAGATTGGATTCTATCCTCAGGCAGAATCTACTCAGTTGGGCCCAGTCGATAGAGCTAGTCCTTACTTCGGAACCTGAAGGCGGAGACAGAATCCAGTTCCAGTTTATGTTCTGAAATATAAACAGGACGGGGTTTGGATAAGAACAGGATGATGAGATAATGCCAAGAAACATAATATTTGTATTCTTCCATTAATGCTGTGTTATACAGCAAATCCAGTAGCTTTTCAGAGTAGCCTACTGCGTCCATACGTATCAAAATTGTCTATAGCTTACCTACTTACTTATGGAGCTGAGCCCTTCTTGAGGAGAAGCCAAATCTGCAGCTACTCAAGACTTTCCCAGCATTTTATGGAACCCGAAGGTTCATTACCCTGTTCACAAGATCCCTCCACTGGTCCTTATCCTGAGCCAGATCAATCCAATCCATACCATCCCATCCTATCTCTCTAGTTAGTTAGTTATTGGAGAGGGTGGGTTTCCCCATGCACTTAGACCAGTATTGGTCCATTGTGCTTTCCTCTATGATATTCTACCAGTCTATACCCTACCGATAATGGTGCGTACCATCACTCCCGACCGAGCCAGCGAGTTCTCAACTGGCTTGGCGGTATGTATAATGCTTCCCCCATCTATCAGAGGCCTCAAACTGCTGTTGGGCGGGAAACGTCCTTGAATTTGGCTCAGTGATCTCCTTTGGAGATATCCTATCTCTCTAAGATACATTTTAAATATTGTTCATCCACCTACGCCTTGGTCTTCCCAGTAGTCTCTTTCCTTCTGGCTTTCCCACCAATATCCTATATGCACAGTGTCCATAGCTACTTTAAGTAATTCTGTGTGTTATATAAAGTGAACCTACGAATTTTCAGACGAACATCTTGTCTCCATTCGCTTCCGAAACGTAAGAAACTTCTTCCAGAAAGTCGCGGGCCTGTAAATGAAAAGTGTCACATAGACCGGCGTGAGAACTTGAAACCTGACACAGTTTTGCACTGTTTATGCAGTCCACCACTGAGGTGTATCCACGCGAGTACAAGGCTACATTCCTGCCTCAGGCTGCAAGCTGCGTTTGTGTGATCGAGGTGATATTCAGAGCAAAACGCGATGCACGTCTGCATATAATTATAATGGAGAGCCAACCGCATATTGCCAACTAAATAACTGTCTGTCTGACCAACCGAACGAATGAATGATTAACTGATCTTGTGATTGAATGACTGACTGATTGACTGAACGAATGAATAAGTGATTAATTTATTGTCTGATTGGGTGAAGTGATGAACTCGAAGACCCAGTGATGGACTGACCATCGCGGCCCAGCGCTGTTGCGTAAAACCAGTATTTCCGGCGAGTTAAATCAGGCAACAGAAGTCACGGCCCACGGTCTCACGTTCGCTACTTACAGGCGGAGGGGCGTCGCGATGTAGTGATCGCTGTTCTGCCGCTTATTCGGAGGGGAGGTACGGATGTGAACGGGCTACCGCATTTATCGAGTAGTTGCCCCACTGAGTCATGAAAGCTCTTTTTTCTCTTCTAAGTTTATCCAAGCAAATTGGGGTCAGGATAGCTCAGTCAGGACTAGGCAACGGGTTAGACAACCGAGGAGCGAGAGATGGCCTGGTGGACGCGGACAGCGAGAACTTTATCTTTACCTTCTACCTCTCTAAGCAAATACCGAGAGATTTGCTTAAAGTGGGCCTCGACCTCTTCTTTTTACGTTATCACTTCCGTCATTAATAAGTAACTTGTTATTCGACGGCATTTAATCACTGAAGCTGATAAAGAGTCGCCATATGGAAACAAAATGAACTCCGTGGCCTGTAGTCCGCAAGTTGAACTATACCGACCGAGCGACCGCCACTTGTCGGCGAAGTTAAAGCCAACTTTTGCGGATAGAAGGTGTCACGTGGTCAGAGCAACGGATCTCCACGGTCGTTAATCTCGATTTTCTAGACCGGAGCAGCTATTTCCTTCAAATAGCTCCTCAATTATCCTCACGAGGCTGAGTGGACCCCGTTCCAGACTCAATACTTCTCAGAATATCTGATAGCTCCTGGAATCGACTCCGGGACCTCTGCATCTATAGTCGGGAACTCTGACCACTAGACCACAGTGGCGGTGAAAATAGTCGCCATCTAAGCCACAAAAAATAAGTTTCTTATCAAAGCATGTAACTAACTACCCGAATGTCTCTGGCATACTGTAATTCGAAGATTCGATGCTTCGGTCAGTCACCTCACTAAACACCAGTGAAATGTATTGTAGCGAAAAAGTTTAAAGTTAATATGATTTAGTTTATATTTTCTAGGCCTATAATTTCCCTTTACGAATAAGAAACCTGATGAAGCGTGCTCCTTAAAATGGTGGACTTCGAAAACAGAACAAGATTACCAATTTAAGGACTTGTCCTCTATTTGAGGCCTGAATACCTGAAGATTCTAGCAGGTAGAATGTTTTGGGTATTCTAGTTTCACTTGTGGCAGCGGTCGTGGTCCAGTATCAGCCCCTGAACTTAACGGTCCGCCTTGTGCATGTATAATGGAGCAACGGGTTGGTATGCTCGTCCTCTCGAGGCCCCAGGGAAGAGCACGTACCGAGAGCTTCAACTTGATGAACTTCTTTACGGAGACAAGTATGTAAAGCACTTCTCGTTACTCTTCCGCTTTTTACAGTTCAGAAACTTTTCACATCACAGATTTTAAACATTTCTCATCCCAGGCCGCGCTGTTTAAGACGCATATCGTAAAGTAAAAAAGTAAGTAAGTAAAGTAAAGCTATCCCTGTAACAGGCCGTGGAGGCCCATAGGGTTGTGAGATGTTGAGGTTCCCATATTTTCTAGACAATCGTCTCATAGATGGCGGCACGGTTGTCAGCCCTAAGCGCCGGCCGTCCTTTATCCCCAAGAATATTCCTGGTACTCATTTCTGCTAGAGGCTGAGTCGACCCCAGGGCCATAGTGCGGCTGGAAGGATTAGGTCAATTGAAAAAATCCAATGACCTCATCGGGACTTGAACTCTCAACCTTAAGGCTTGTAGCATAATGCCACAACAAACTACGCTACCGTAGGCCACTAAAATGCTTGGATCGAAGGCTCAGTTCTCACTTGAGGCATGAATGGCCAGTATTTGTCTCTGTTGTCCTCTTAAGGTATTAGTGATGAGCTGGTCCTCCATCCAAAGAATCTACCGTTTCTGTAGGATATAGAAAACTTCTGCGGTAAAGGAGGCCGCAGTTTGAAACGAGTTTGGGGGCCAAGAAGGAAAATCATGGGGCTTAAAATGTGATTTATCTGCAGTTTATCCTTGAAATTAACATTTCTCTCCGAAACCGCGCGACACGACGAACTGGTCAATAGTTACAGAATGTAATGTCACGTGCGTGTAGCTTTTTTTTCTTTTGTGTTTCGTAATTGTTCTTACCACAACTAAACCTAGGCTTAAGAAAACGTTTGTAGTGAAACCTGGGTTATGAGGGAAAGGGAAATAAGAACAGAATTAATAGCCTCACGTAAGAGATTTCTTAGGTCACTGCTAGACGTAACTGTATGAGATAGAACAGCAAATGAAAGTATAAACTAAGAGAGAGAGAGAGAGAGAGCAAAGACGCAACAGTTAAGTTGAAACAATGTGTAAATGGAATGCAGCATAATAGACTGCTAAAATTAACAATCAGTGAGTCCCATTTTATGCGAATTTGAAATAGTGCAATATAGACAAATATAAATAAAGTCTGAGTTCACGAGAAAAGTTTGAAATTATGCGAATCCAAAGAAAGAAATTCGGCAAGAATCACGCATGTGTTCCAACACTCGAATAATGCGAGTTTCGATTATGCAAGGTCTTGAGGAACTCATACTCGCATAAAATGCGATCGCGCCGTACTTGCATAATCCTGAAGGACAAAGAAACGTGGGAAAGATCCGAAAGGAAATGAAATTTCTGAACATCGCAATAGGCTTCAAGCACCCAGTGTCTCTGTTCGAACGTGAAGAAGTGTTTATGACACGTCAGTATTCAAATTCCTGTCATTATGATGCAGATTTCACATACCAGGTTATCATTCCCACAATTCTCACGATAACCTTGTCGTCACTTCCCATTTTCCCATGCACCAGGAGAGCATCGTGACTGAGCGGTAAGTTAACGTCTGTTTGGTGTTCGAATGGTCCCGGTTTTAATTCTCGGAGAGGAATTCAGCTAACCCGACAAATCATTCCTGTGGTTTCCTGCATCACTCCGAGAGACTGCTCGTGTGGCCGCAGTCGCTCCCCTGCATATCAGTCCACAGTCGTGTACAACACATTGACGTTAGAGGCAGCTGGCCTACGCCATGTTTCCTCAAACTGTGTCGCAGTCCCGTGGGGACTTGAGGGTAGCCAGGAACTCTGACCACAAGACAGCCTCTGTGGTCTAGTGGACACAGATCCAAAGGTCCTAGGTTCGATTTCCGGCGCTAACAGATTTTCTGTGAAGTAGTGTTTCTGGAACGGGGTCCACCCAGCTTCGTGAGGATAATTGAGGAGCTACTTGAATGGAAAAGTAGCGGATCCGGTCTAGAAAACCGAAATTAACGGCCGTGGGGATTCGTTGCGCTGACCACGCGACACAAAGTATCCGCTAAAGTTGGCACTAACTTCGCCGACAAGCAGCGGTCGCTCGGTCGATATAGTGCGCTTTGAGGACTAAAGCCACGGAGTTTGTTTGTGGGGACTCGAGATATACTCTACTGGGGGTCGACGACATCTCAAGGATTATTAAGAATATAAGTAACCACGTACAGTTTTGGCAAAAAATAAGCGAATGAGATTCAGTATGGGTGCTTTCGGAGAATGCAGTTGCGGTCGGCATACCGATGCAAGCAAATGTGCTGGATTTCTCGCTCACTGACCCTGATACTTCAGTACACTTATTTATGGGGCCTCGCACACGTTTATATATTGTGTTAGACGTTATCCATGTCGCAAAATTTTGGAACCCCCTTACCTGCTCATTTGAGGAAGACACTAAGAAAAGACAACCGAAATATTAAACTAAGTTTAAAGATATGTGGTGACATTATGACACAGTGCTGTGGTTCTGTATGGGTGTGAAACTTGGACTCTGACATTAAGGGAGGAACATAGACTGAGGGTGTCTGAGAACAGGGTGTTGAGGAGAATATTTGGACCGAAGAGGGATGAAGTGACAGGAGGTTGGAGAAAACTGCATAATGAGGAGCTTCATAACTTGTACTCTTCTCCAAGTGTAATTAGAATGATCAAGTCAAGGAGGATGAAGTGGGCAGATCATGTAGCACGAATGGGGTAGACGAGGAATGCGTATAGGATATTGGTGGAAAAGCCAGAAGGAAAGAGACCACATGGAAGACCAAGGCGTAGGTGGGTGGACAATATTAGAATGGATCTTAGAGAAATAGGATGGGATGATATGGATTGGATAGATCTGGCTCGGGATAGCGACCAGTGGAGGGCTCTTGTGAACACGGTGATGAACCTTCGGGTTCCGTAAAATGCTGGGTGGCTGCAGAATTGGCGGCTCCTCCAGAAGGACTCAGCTCCATTACTAAGTAAGTAGTTGGGAGTGGAGTCCAACTGGGTCCACTCGGCACGGCGGCCACTGATTGTCCTATTTTACCTGCCCCGGGTGATTGTGATGATGGAGAATTTGGTGGAATGAAGATTGGCAAGGGAAACCGAAGTACTCGGAGAAAACCCGCCCCAGCGCCACTTTGTCCACCACAAATCCCACTTGACCAGACCCGGGATCGAACCAGGGCCGCCGCGGTGGTAAGACAGGGACCTGAGCTATGGCGCGGCCCATTTCTGTTCCTTTAGTAGCTGTACACCTGTTGATCACTTGAGTATGAGTATGAGGGGTGAGCCATAAAACTGGCCCTAGCACTGCGACCTTCAGTGGTCTGTTGTGCTTATCACATGAGTAACTATAAAGTTTTTGTATGGAGATGCAGTATTGTGGGTTAAATGTTTCAATGAAATGGAATTATATATGCCTGCGTTTTACGTGCTGTCTCATGGGCATAAATCGTGCTGGAAGTAGCGGCCCTAAAGGTGGTATTAATGGAGTCCGTTTTATTCCCTGACATCAAAGCCCCGTTGTGCATCTGTTTTGAAAAATGGCTCACCGTTTCATAATGGCCCCTTTATGTACAGATGGGCGTCTATATACGTAAAAAGACTGAGGAATATATGTGTGTGTGTGTGTGGCGAGAGGAAGCTGTTAACTAGAGCCAGTCTTGACAGACACAAGGAATTAGTAATCATACGTCACTCTAATGGATGTCCACAACGCACGATTCCTGTCGTTAAAGAGAGAGTCCAGTAAGTAAGTTTAAAGAAGCCGCTTAACTGGTTTCAACATTAAGAAAATTGA